>NC_074666.1:73676797-73691797 GCF_029448725.1 Salvelinus fontinalis | reverse complement strand
CTATTTCAGTAGCAACAGAGGAGCCCGCTGCGACCGTGGCATGGTTACCAGCACTTTGGCAGAAGGTCACATTATCTCTTGCTGGTAAGGGAGGTGGGGGTGGGGGGGGGGGAGTATGGCTAGAGTGATGGAGGGTGATTGAAGAAAGCAGGTGCCAGAGGAAGAAGGAACAACTAATAAACAGAATGAGGCAGTCCACGGCCGTAGTGACAGGCTAATTTCCAGTGTAAGGCGTGAGGATAGAAGTTGGAACAGCTAGCCCCAGAGAGGTTTGTTATGGTAACAAGTCCCCGAGCGTTGTGCGAGATGGGCTGTGTCTCTATGTGTGTATGTGAGTATGTGTGTGCTCAGTAGGGCAGAGAGTGTATATATGTACTCATTGTTATGAAGCATACCGAATAGGTGTGTGTGTGTGTGTGTGTGTGTGTGTGTGTGTACAATTTCTGTGTCTTGGCTGGTCTTCAGCAGCCTCTCACCTCTGATAACACATCTAATCTGTATCCACTTCCTGGCCAAGAGAAAATAGTTCAGAAGTGTTAGAGCCATAAAAAACAACCTGAAAACAAGTGGTCGATTCAGTGAAATTCTTCACGTCTTCCGACAGTCAAGACTCTGCGCCCGACGCCCTCTTCCTTCTCTCCCTGCCCACTGCTGTCTCGCCCAGTTGAAATAAACAGATGTACTCCATCTTTTTGATGACACACTCATCGACTATATGTCAATTTCTCATCGAATTCACATTTGCAGGATTACCTGAGCCTCCGGTTGCTCCCCCTGCTCTCCAGCAGCACGCTTGCCCCTCCATTAAGTAAGACACAGTGCTGTCCAGATGCTGGGCTTGGGTCTGCTAGCTCCAACGCCCACAGACAGATGGCCCAGACAGAGGACAGCAGCAGCAGGTCAGCCGGTGAGCTTCCAAATCGCTCTTGATGCAGGTTGTTGCATGGATCCCTGAAACCTTTAGTGGCCGTGTTCAATGCACTTGTTGTTCCCGTGTGCCCCTTCCTCTTCTTGCACCTGTGTCCCTCCTTCCCCCTGTGTTGCCTGCAGCCTCTTTACTCTGTCCCGTTGTAATCCTGGCTTCTACACTCCATGTCACAGGAAGGGCTTGTGAGTCCTAATCATTATGTAGTAAGGATTTATCCTTTGATTCCCTCTCTCCCTCCCTCTCTCACTCACTCTCCCTCCCTGCTTACTATTTCTCCACCCCTCCCCTCGGTCTCTCCCTCCCTGCTGCTCTGCCCGATATCTGCAACTCATTTAACGTGACTCCATATCCTTCCTGTCTGTCTGTCTGTCTGTCTGTCTGTCTGTCTGTCTGTCTGTCTGTCTGTCTGTCTGTCTGTCTCTCCCTCTCTCTCTCTCTCTCTCTCTCTCTCTCTCTCTCTCTCTCTCTCTCTCTCTCTCTCTCTCTCTCTCTCTCTCTCTCTCTCTCTCTCTCCCCTCTCTCTCTCCCTCTTCCCACAGTACAATGTATATTTCTCTCTCAAGTGCCCCTTCACACTGATTCATTCATTGAGCTCTGTCTGTCTTTCTCATGCTGACTCCATCACATCAACAGGTCTAGCATTTAAATGCTCACCTGGAAAACATGGTATGCCTTACCTTCTCTCTACCTCTCCTTAAACTCTCTCATGTCTCTCCTATGCTTTCTCTCCCTAACTCTATGTTCATTTCTCCCTCTCTTCTCTCTCCTATATATTTATCTGCTCTCTCTCTCTCTCTCTCTCTCTCTCTCTCTCTCTCTCTCTCTCGCTCTCGCTCTCTCAATTTACATTTTAAATTGAAGGGCTTTATTGGCATAGGAAATGTATGTTTACATTGCCAAAGCAAGTGCAATAGATAGTAAACAAAAATGAAATAAACAATAAAAATGAACAGTAAATATTACACTTACAAAAGTATTTCTCTCTCTCTCCCCTCTCTCTCTTTTAATTCCCCGTTGTGTCTCTGTCTATAATTTTTTTCTCTTTCCCTCTGTGTCGCTCCAAATCGCTGTCTCTCTCTCTCTCTCTCTTTGTCTGCCCTCTCTGTCCGTTATCTGACACTGAAGTGCACTCCAGTACTTGTTGGAGACACTATTATAAGTGAATGCAAATACTGTAGGTTTTGAGGAAAGGAACCAATGACAACAAAATAAGCAGGGCCCCATTCACAATCATCCCCAGGTATACATCAGTACAGAGTCAATGGCTTGTTTACTCTTTAACTCTCTTTTAGAAGGGACTGATTCCCTCTCTTGTCTCATTTATGTAACATAGTGATTGATTCAGCTCACTGGGAGTGAATAAGCTACTTGGCTAAGAGCTCCGGAGCAGGAGCCAAATACCTGAATTTGGTGTATTTCCAGATGCTGCCTCGCCATTGAGTCAGCGTCAGAATCCTCAGTCTGGACAAGGAGTGAGCTGTGAAGTGAACTTATGCTTACAAGTGTAAGCGTTGTTTACATAATTTGGATAGACTGCTTTTGATCATCCATCATCTGTTCCCTCTTTCTTATACTGTAGCATAGCGACTGTGAATGTGCCAATCTGTGGTAACTAGAACCATTGTTATGGTTATCTCAATTTTAATTGGTTTCCAGGGACTCTGATTTACATGTTCTCTCTCTTCTCTTATTTATATTGCATTTCTGGCTTGAAAAATAGTCCCATGTTTTGACCTGCTTGTCCCAACAAATACTATCATAAAACAGGGAAACTAGCAATTTGGAAGGAAGGAAGAGGCATTCATAAAAGGAGAGCCAAAATGATCGTTTGGAGAGAAATACAGTGCTGGATAGAAGATTGAAATTGCTGTGAAAAAATGTCAGGGATACTTTAAATCATGTTTTGCACTGTGCTTCCACTCTTCTCAGTAAAGCAGCAATGAAGTGAATCTGTACAGAAGATGTTTGTCTTGCAGTCTGGTTGGTGTTGTGCAGTGATATAAAAATCTTGAGTAGCCTGCAAATGATTTGACTACGCCACCACACGCTAGCACACATGCGCATGAATACATGCATGCTTACGCACACAGGAACGAACACCCCTCATCAGGTGGCATTTTCATACTGTCATCTCCTCATCATAATATCCACAGAAGCAAGGCATGTGCAATGGGTTCAAAGAGTTTTTGAAGAATGACATGGGATTTTACATCCTATTGCAAAAACAACAACAGTTTTAAAACACTCTCCCACTTCTGATCGAGACAAGGGACTGCCAAACAACACATTAAACTATCTCATAAAAAATATAGCTGTAAAAATCTATATTTTCTTCTCTCAAAATGTATCTCACCAAAAATTAATCTTGTTTCCAGGCAGGGGAACATCAGTGGCATTTTATGAGCCTGTCATGGCAGCGCTGAGCGATGTGTCGCTATTTTGATGTGTTCCTCTTTAGGTGTTGGGAGAGGCCAGGGGGCTGTGATATGTTCCTCTTAAGCTGTTGGTAGAGGCCAGGGGGCTGTGATATGTTCCTCTTAAGCTGTTGGGAGAGGCCCGGGGGCTGTGATATGTTCCTCTTTAGCTGTTGGGAGAGGCCAGGGGGCTGTGATATGTTCCTCTTTAGCTGTTGGGAGAGGCCAGGGGGCTGTGATATGTTCCTCTTTAGCTGTTGGGAGAGGCCCGGGGGCTGTGATATGTGCCTCTTTTGCTGTTTGGAGAGGCCCAGGGGCTGTGATATGTTCCTCTTTAGCTGTTTGGAGAGGCCCAGGGCCTGTGACATGTGCCTCTTTAGCTGTTGGGAGAGGTCCGGGGGCTGTGATATGTTACTCTTTAGCTGTTGGGAGAGGCCCGGGGGCTGTGAAATGTTACTCTTTAGCTGTTGGGATAGGCCCAGAGGCAGTGATATGTCCCTCTTTAGTTGTTGGGAGAGGCCCAGGGGCTGTGATATGTTACTCTTTAGTTGTTGGGAGAGGCCCAGGGGCTGTGATATGTTCCTCTTTAGCTGTTGGGAGAGGCCCAGGGGCTGTGATATGTTCCTCTTTAGCTATTGGGAGAGGCCCAGGGGCTGTGATATGTTCCTCTTTAGCTGCTGGGAGGCGCGGGGGATGTGATATGTTACTCTTTGGCTGTTGGGAGGCCCGGGGGCTGTGATATGTTAGTCTTTAGCTGTTGGGAGAGGCCCAGGGGCTGTGATATGTTCCTCTTTAGCTGCTGGGAGGCCCAGGGGCTGTGATATGTTCCTCTTTAGCTTTTGGGAGGCCCGGGGGCTGTGATTATGTTACTCTTTAGCTGTTGGGAGAGGCCCAGGGGCTGTGATATGTCCCTCTCTAGCTATTGGGAGAGGCCCAGGGGCTGTGATATGTTCCTCTTTAGCTGTTGGGAGAGGCCCAGGGGCTGTGATATGTCCCTCTTTAGCTATTGGGAGAGGCCCAGCGGCTGTGATATGTCCCTCTTTAGCTATTGGGAGAGGCCCAGGGGCTGTGATATGTCCCTCTTTAGCTGTTGGGAGAGGCCCAGGGGCTATGATATGTTCCTCTTTAGCTGTTGGGAGAGGGCCAGGGGCTGTGATATGTTCCTCTTTAGCTGTTGGGAGAGGCCCAGGGGCTGTGATATGTCCCTCTTTAGCTATTGGGAGAGGCCCAGGGGCTGTGATATGTTCCTCTTTAGCTGTTGGGAGAGGGCTGGGGCTGTGATATGTTACTCTTTAGCTGTTGGGTGGCCCAGGGGCTGTGATATGTCCCTCTTTAGCTATTGGGAGAGGCACAGGGGCTGTGATATGTTCCTCTTTAGCTGTTGGGAGAGGCCCAGGGGCTGTGATATGTCCCTCTTTAGCTATTGGGAGAGGCCCAGGGGCTGTGATATGTTCCTCTTTAGCTGTTGGGAGAGGCCCAGGGGCTGTGATATGTTCCTCTTTAGCTATTGAGAGAGGCCCAGGGGCTGTAATATGTTCCTCTTTAGCTGTTGGGAGAGGCCCAGGGGCTGTGAAATGTTCCTCTTTAGCTGCTGGGAGAGGCCCGGGGGCTGTGATATGTTCCTCTTTAGCTGCTGGGAGAGGCCCGGGGGCTGTGATATGTTCCTCTTTAGCTGTTGGGAGAGGCCACGGGGCTGTGATATGTTCCTCTTTAGCTGCTGGGAGAGGCCCGGGGGCTGTGATATGTTCCTCTTTAGCTGTTGGGAGAGGGCCAGGGGCTGTGATATGTTCCTCTTTAGCTGTTGGGAGAGGCCCAGGGGCTGTGATATGTCCCTCTTTAGCTATTGGGAGAGGCCCAGGGGCTGTGATATGTTCCTCTTTAGCTGTTGGGAGAGGGCCAGGGGCTGTGATATGTTACTCTTTAGCTGTTGGGTGGCCCAGGGGCTGTGATATGACCCTCTTTAGCTATTGGGAGAGGCCCAGGGGCTGTGATATGTTCCTCTTTAGCTGTTGGGAGAGGCCCAGGGGCTGTGATATGTCCCTCTTTAGCTATTGGGAGAGGCCCAGGGGCTGTGATATGTTCCTCTTTAGCTGTTGGGAGAGGCCACGGGGCTGTGATATGTTCCTCTTTAGCTGCTGGGAGAGGCCCGGGGGCTGTGATATGTTCCTCTTTAGCTGCTGGGAGAGGCCCGGGGGCTGTGATATGTTCCTCTTTAGCTGCTGGGAGAGGCCCGGGGGCTGTGATATGTTCCTCTTTAGCTGTTGGGAGAGGCCACGGGGCTGTGATATGTTCCTCTTTAGCTGTTGGGAGAGGCCAGGGGGCTGTGATATGTTCCTCTTAAGCTGTTGGGAGAGGGCCAGGGGCTGTGATATGTTCCTCTTTAGCTGCTGGGTGGCCCGGGGGCTGTGATATGTTCCTCTTTAGCTGTTGGGAGAGGCCCAGGGGCTGTGATATGTTCCTCTTTAGCTGTTGGGAGAGGCCCAGGGGCTGTGATATGTCCCTCTTTAGCTGCTGGGTGGCCCGGGGGCTGTGATATGTTCCTCTTTAGCTGTTGGGAGAGTCACGGGGGCTGTGATATGTTCCTCTTTAGCTGTTGGGAGAGGCCCGGGGGCTGTGATATGTTACTATTTAGCTGTTGGGAGAGGCCCGGGGGCTGTGATATGTTCCTCTTTAGCTGCTGGGTGGCCCGGGGGCTGTGATATGTTCCTCTTTAGCTGTTGGGAGAGTCACGGGGGCTGTGATATGTTCCTCTTTAGCTGTTGGGAGAGGCCCGGGGGCTGTGATATGTTACTATTTAGCTGTTGGGAGTTCCGGGGGCTGTGATATGTTCCTCTTTAGCTGTTGGGAGAGGCCCGGGGGCTGTGATATGTTCCTCTTTAGCTGCTGGGAGAGGCCCGGGGGCTGTGATATGTTCCTCTTTAGCTGTTGGGAGAGGCCACGGGGCTGTGATATGTTCCTCTTTAGCTGTTGGGAGAGGCCAGGGGGCTGTGATATGTTCCTCTTAAGCTGTTGGGAGAGGGCCAGGGGCTGTGATATGTTCCTCTTTAGCTGCTGGGTGGCCCGGGGGCTGTGATATGTTCCTCTTTAGCTGTTGGGAGAGGGCCAGGGGCTGTGATATGTTCCTCTTTAGCTGTTGGGAGAGGGCCAGGGGCTGTGATATGTTCCTCTTTAGCTGCTGGGTGGCCCGGGGGCTGTGATATGTTCCTCTTTAGCTGTTGGGAGAGTCACGGGGGCTGTGATATGTTCCTCTTTAGCTGTTGGTAGAGGCCCGGGGGCTGTGATATGTTACTATTTAGCTGTTGGGAGTTCCGGGGGCTGTGATATGTTCCTCTTTAGCTGTTGGGAGAGTCACGGGGGCTGTGATATGTTCCTCTTTAGCTGTTGGTAGAGGCCAGGGGGCTGTGATATGTTACTATTTAGCTGTTGGGAGTTCCGGGGGCTGTGATATGTTCCTCTTTAGCTGTTGGGAGAGTCACGGGGGCTGTGATATGTTACTATTTAGCTGTTGGGAGTTCCGGGGGCTGTGATATGTTACTATTTAGCTGTTGGGAGTTCCGGGGGCTGTGATATGTTCCTCTTTAGCTGTTGGGAGTTCCGGGGGCTGTGATATGTTCCTCTTTAGCTGTTGGGAGTTCCGGGGGCTGTGATATGTTACTATTTAGCTGTTGGGAGTTCCGGGGGCTGTGATATGTTACTATTTAGCTGTTGGGAGTTCCGGGGGCTGTGATATGTTCCTCTTTAGCTGTTGGGAGAGTCACGGGGGCTGTGATATGTTACTATTTAGCTGTTGGGAGTTCCGGGGGCTGTGATATGTTCCTCTTTAGCTGTTGGGAGAGTCACGGGGGCTGTGATATGTTCCTCTTTAGCTGTTGGTAGAGGCCAGGGGGCTGTGATTATGTTACTCTTTAGCTGTTGGGAGAGGCCCAGGGGCTGTGATATGTCCCTCTTTAGCTATTGGGAGAGGCCCAGGGGCTGTGATATGTTACTATTTAGCTGTTGGGAGAGGCCCAGGGGCTGTGATATGTTCCTCTTTAGCTGTTGGGAGAGTCACGGGGGCTGTGATATGTTCCTCTTTAGCTGTTGGGAGAGGCCCGGGGGCTGTGATATGTTACTATTTAGCTGTTGGGAGTTCCGGGGGCTGTGATATGTTCCTCTTTAGCTGTTGGGAGAGGCCCGGGGGCTGTGATATGTTCCTCTTTAGCTGCTGGGAGAGGCCCGGGGGCTGTGATATGTTCCTCTTTAGCTGTTGGGAGAGGCCACGGGGCTGTGATATGTTCCTCTTTAGCTGTTGGGAGAGGCCAGGGGGCTGTGATATGTTCCTCTTAAGCTGTTGGGAGAGGGCCAGGGGCTGTGATATGTTTCTCTTTAGCTGCTGGGTGGCCCGGGGGCTGTGATATGTTCCTCTTTAGCTGTTGGGAGAGGGCCAGGGGCTGTGATATGTTCCTCTTTAGCTGTTGGGAGAGGGCCAGGGGCTGTGATATGTTCCTCTTTAGCTGCTGGGTGGCCCGGGGGCTGTGATATGTTCCTCTTTAGCTGTTGGGAGAGTCACGGGGGCTGTGATATGTTCCTCTTTAGCTGTTGGTAGAGGCCCGGGGGCTGTGATATGTTACTATTTAGCTGTTGGGAGTTCCGGGGGCTGTGATATGTTCCTCTTTAGCTGTTGGGAGAGTCACGGGGGCTGTGATATGTTCCTCTTTAGCTGTTGGTAGAGGCCAGGGGGCTGTGATATGTTACTATTTAGCTGTTGGGAGTTCCGGGGGCTGTGATATGTTCCTCTTTAGCTGTTGGGAGAGTCACGGGGGCTGTGATATGTTACTATTTAGCTGTTGGGAGTTCCGGGGGCTGTGATATGTTACTATTTAGCTGTTGGGAGTTCCGGGGGCTGTGATATGTTCCTCTTTAGCTGTTGGGAGTTCCGGGGGCTGTGATATGTTCCTCTTTAGCTGTTGGGAGTTCCGGGGGCTGTGATATGTTACTATTTAGCTGTTGGGAGTTCCGGGGGCTGTGATATGTTACTATTTAGCTGTTGGGAGTTCCGGGGGCTGTGATATGTTCCTCTTTAGCTGTTGGGAGAGTCACGGGGGCTGTGATATGTTACTATTTAGCTGTTGGGAGTTCCGGGGGCTGTGATATGTTCCTCTTTAGCTGTTGGGAGAGTCACGGGGGCTGTGATATGTTCCTCTTTAGCTGTTGGTAGAGGCCAGGGGGCTGTGATTATGTTACTCTTTAGCTGTTGGGAGAGGCCCAGGGGCTGTGATATGTCCCTCTTTAGCTATTGGGAGAGGCCCAGGGGCTGTGATATGTTACTATTTAGCTGTTGGGAGAGGCCCAGGGGCTGTGATATGTTCCTCTTTAGCTGTTGGGAGAGGCCCAGGGGCTGTGAAATGTTCCTCTTTAGCTGCTGGGAGAGGCCAGGGGGTTGTGATATGTCCCTCTTTATCTGTTGGGAGAGGCCAGGGGGCTGTGATATGTCCCTCTTTAGCTATTGGGAGAGGCCCGGGGGCTGTGAAATGTTCCTCTTTAGCTGCTGGGAGAGGCCCGGGGGCTGTGATATGTTCCTCTTTATCTGTTGGGAGAGGCCAGGGGGCTGTGATATGTCCCTCTTTAGCTGTTGGGAGAGGCCCGGGGGCTGTGAAATGTTCCTCTTTAGCTGCTGGGAGAGGCCCGGGGGCTGTGATATGTTCCTCTTTTGCTGTTTGGAGAGGCCCAGGGGCTGTGATATGTTCCTCTTTTGCTGTTTGGAGAGGCCAGGGGGCTGTGATATGTTCCTCTTTAGCTGTTGGGAGAGTCCAGGGGGCTGTGATATGTTACTATTTAGCTGTTGGGAGAGGCCCAGGGGCTGTGATATTTTACTCTTTAGCTGTTGGGAGAGTCCAGGGGGCTGTGATATGTTCCTCTTTAGCTGTTGGGAGAGGCCCAGGGGCTGTGATATGTTACTCTTTAGCTGTTGGGAGAGGCCCAGGGGCTGTGATATGTTCCTCTTTAGGTGTTGGGAGAGGCCCAGGGGCTGTGATATTTTACTCTTTAGCTGTTGGGAGAGGCCCAGGGGCTGTGATATGTTCCTCTTTAGCTGTTGGGAGAGGCCCAGGGGCTGTGATATGTTCCTCTTTAGGTGTTGGGAGAGGCCCAGGGGCTGTGATATTTTACTCTTTAGCTGTTGGGAGAGGCCCAGGGGCTGTGATATGTGCCTCTTTAGCTGTTGGGAGAGGCCCAGGGGCTGCGGCTGTATGACCCCATCAATTTCCCCATATAATAAATATCTATGGATTCTCTGCTCTTGATCAACAGTTTATAAAGATGGCATTCCCTGACCGATAACTAATCAATAAGGCAAACAGATGGGAGAGACAAGGAGAGTGTAGGGAGCGGCTCTAATGGGTGCGTACAGTAGTGTGTCTGCTTCTGAAGGTTGGTACAAACAGTTTTCCTCCCTGTGCCATTTTGAATAGGAGCATTTGGTAGACCCTCCATGTGGTCCCAGTATTAACGTCATAACAGCTGATGCCTCACAACTCATTGGCTCACCATATTTTCTCCACTCCATTATACGTACTTACAGTAATTGGGGTTTACTTGAGTGCCAGGGTCTTAATGTCATAGTCAGTGTTTATTCCTATTTATATTGAAGCTTTAAGGGATGTTGGGGATGTAAAACAGCACAGATTACAGAGTCAGATGTATAGTTCTAGAAAACCTGATATTGATCATTATAGGTTGTTAGTTCCTCCCTCAAAACAGCTACCATCCATCCCTCCCTACATAGCTCCTCAAAACAGCTACCATCCATCCCTCCCTACATAGCTCCTCAAAACAGCTACCATCCATCCCTCCCTACATAGCTCCTCAAAACAGCTACCATCCATCCCTCCCTACATAGCTCCTCAAAACAGCTACCATCCATCCCTCCCTACATAGCTCCTCAAAACAGCTACCATCCATCCCTCCCTACATAGCTCCCTCAAAACAGCTACCATCCATCCCTCCCTACATAGCTCCCTCCATTGTTCCTCACCTTCCTGTGTCATTGGAGCAGTGATTGTAGTTGTTAGATCATCACCAGGGGCAGAGTGGCGATGCTGAGGATTAGATGTGGAACAGGTGGGTCTGGGCGTGTCTGGGCTGGTCTGGTCACACATGTCAGGGGCAGGAGCAGTGGGAAAGGGAGGCATACACACTCTCTCCATGACCTGACTGTGCTGCTTCAACAGACAATATGGTGGCGGAGCACCTCTGACCCAAAATGAAACTCAATAAAACTCAAACAGCATCACAGACAGCCATGTCTGAAACCCTGGCATTACTCTTTTTTTTCTACCTCCGATTTTGGGGCTATTTTGAGCCATGTTCCTGTGACAGGATCAGGGAAAACTGGAGGGAAAAGGCCACACTTGGCGTCACAGAGCCCAGGGGAGAGGCCACATATATCCTGCCGTCTCTGAGTATTGACCAACGGCAGCTCCACTTACATCCTGAAACCTGCATCACCCCCTGTACACTGAGCTCTCACTGACACTCACCTTTTCTAAACCCTCTCTGTCTCTCTCTGTCTCACTGTATCTCTGTCGCTCTCTTTCGCACCCTCCCTCCCTACCTACCTCCCTCCCTCCCTCTTTCTCTCCGTTTCTGTCTCTGTCTTTCTCTCTCTCCCCCAACACACACACACACTAACATGAAAATGATAAGCAAATTGATCATCTTGACATCCCTCCATCACACTATATTACAGTGTTGGTAAAATTGTTTCATTGTATTCACACTGTCTAATTTTTTAATGGTATTCATACTGAATGTATCCAATGATCTGTCCCCTAACACTAACCCTAGCGTCATGTCCACGTTCCAGCTCAACCCTAACCCTAGCCTCAACCATAACCAAAACCCTGACCCGAGCTTCATGTTTACATGCCAGTTCAATCCTAACCCTAGGGCTTGATTCAATCCGTAGTGCTGAATATCTGTGCTACAGCGCGATAGAAATTTAAAGACAATGTTCCTGCGTTAGTGGAGACCGTATTCATAGTAAACGGAGATACTGTAAACTTCAGCGATACGGATTGAATCGAGCCCCTAATCTTTTCCATAACCCTTTTCCCCTTGCATTAATCTTATGGTGCAATTTGGATATTCCGTCCCCTTCCGCCTGAATTCTGTGTCTGCACATTTGTTTGTGCTGTGAATGTTGATAGATGATTAACTCTCATTAACAAGAAACATCCCATCCAAACAGTAATTATTGACACAAAGACACAGACTCTGTTTGGATGATGCTCCAGGCACAGCCCTCTGCTGTTTTCCATTCATCTCTCTGAATGGGAGCGCTGTAGACAGGTGATTATTCAGGGCACGGGGGTATGGTGTGCCATGGCATTGAGAGGCAATAGATCCAGGGACTACAGGGCATTG
The DNA here is from genome assembly GCF_029448725.1 of Salvelinus fontinalis. Taxonomy (NCBI): domain Eukaryota; kingdom Metazoa; phylum Chordata; class Actinopteri; order Salmoniformes; family Salmonidae; genus Salvelinus; species Salvelinus fontinalis. Next base: position 73,680,052 of record NC_074666.1, on the reverse strand, counting down.
TTCCACTACATCATAAGGAAGGGCCTGCAGCTGTACTGCAGCTGAGTCCAGTGCTGCAGAGGAAATGTCTGGTGGCGTATCCATTGTACTGCCCAGCAGATTTCATGAGACAGGTGAGGTTGGCACTGCTGGCATCTCCCTCTACCAGCCAGGGCCAAGAGTCCTGGGGGTCTGGACATAACCTGTCATGTCATTAAGCATCTGTGCACTCAGGGGCCTAAGCCAAGTCCAGGTCTTTTGAACTGATGGATGATGCAATCACTGTAAACAACAGCACAAAACCCCACCAGCCACTGTTCCCTTTTAACCAATAAATATATACTGTGCTGGTGAATGTATGATCCTATAACATCTCAAAGCAACAATGATAACAACACAACTATAAAGGGACTACTTGCATCGTATTCATTCTAATGGTGGTTACTTGAGGTGTTGTTGTTGATATTTAGACTCAAGCCAAGGCATTAGTTACACACACCCGTGAGATGCTGTACATGGCATGTGCTGGGGATAGTCCAGACAGACTGATCAATGCTGAGTAAAGTGCCAAATCTCATTACCCCATACCAGAATTCAGTTCACTATTCATCCAACCCACCATTACACTTCCAGCAGAAGCTTACCACATCGCATAGCAGCCTCATGTGCAAATGGGTGTTAGCTCTAGTTGGACTATCTACGTGTGCATCCAGAATATGTCTCTGGGTAACAAACACACATGGAATTCTCTCTGCTAGAAATCCAACTGTTCTCCCTCCATAACTAATTTCTATAGGGGCAGCAGAGAATAGCAGAGAACCAGTAGGAGAGCTAGAGAGAGTTAACAACTCTTAAACCCATATGAATGTCCAGACCCCCTATTACTAGTCTGTTCAACCTCTCTTTCGTATTGTCTGAGACTCCTAAAGATTGCATTGCAGCTGCAGTCATCCCCCTCCTCAAAGGGGGAGACACTCTAGACCCAAACTGTTTCAGACCTATATCCATCCTGCCCTGCCTTTCTAAAGTCTTCGAAAGCCAAGTGAACAAACAGATCACCGACCATTTCGAATCTCACCGTACCTTCTCCGCTATGCAATCTGGTTTCCGAGTTGGTCACGGGTACACCTCAGCCACGCTCAAGGTCCTAAACGATATCATAACCGCCATCGATAAAAGACAGTACTGTGCAGCCGTCTTCATCGACCTGGCCAAGGCTTTCGACTTTGTCAATCACCATATTTTTATCGGCAGACTCAACAGCCTTGGTTTCTCTAATGATTGCCTCGCCTGGTTCACTAACTACTTCTCAGATAGAGTTCAATGTGTCAAATCGGAGGGCCTGTTGTCCGGACCTCTGGCAGTCTCTATGAGGGTACCACAGGGTTCAATGGCTGACTCTTTTCTCTGTATATATCAATGATGTCGTTCTTGCTGCTGGTGATTCTCTGATCCACCTCTACGCAGACGACACCATTCTGTATACATCTGGCCCTTCTTTGGACACTGTGTTAACAAACCTCCAAACGAGCTTCAATGCCATACAACTCTCCTTCCGTGGCCTCCAACTGGTCTTAAATGCTAGTAAAACGAAATGCATGCTCTTCAACCGATCGCTGCCCGCACCCGCCTGCCCGACTAGCATCACTACTCTGGACGGTTCTGACTTATATGTGGACAACTATAAATACCTAGGTGTCTGGCTAGACTGTAAACTCTCCTTCCAGACTCATATTAAGCATCTCCAATCCAAAATTAAATCTAGAATCGTCTTCCTATTTCGCAACAAAGCCTCTTTCACTCATGCTGCCAAACATACCCTCGTAAAATTGACTATCCTACCGATCCTTGACTTCAGCGATGTAATTTACAAAATAGCCTCCAACACTCTACTCAGCAAACTGGATGTAGTCTATCACAGCACCATCCGTTGTCACCAAAGCCCCAAATACTACCCAACACTGTGACCTGTACGCTCTCGTTGGCTGGTCCTCGCTACATATTCGTCGCCAAACCCACTGGCTCCAGGTCATCTATAAGTCTTTGCTAGGTAAAGCTCCGCCTTATCTCAGCTCACTGGTCACCATAGCAACAGCCACCCGTAGCAAGCGCTCCAGCAGGTATATTTCACGGGTCATCCCCAAAGCCAACACCTACTTTGGCAGTCTTTCCTTACAGTTCTCTGCTGACAATGACTGGAACGAATTGCAAAAATCACTGAAGGTGGAGACTTATATCTCCCTCACTAACTTTAAGCATCAGCTATCTGAGCAGCTTACCAATCGCTGCAGCTGTACATATCCCATCTGTAAATAGCCCATCCAACCAACTACCTACCTCATCCCATATTTGTTTTTGTTTTTCTGCTCTTTTGCAGTATTTCTACTTGCACATCCTCATCTGAACATCTATCACTCCAGTGTTAATTGCTAAATTGTAATTACTTTGCCACTATGGCCTATTTATTGCCTTACCTCCTTACGTAATTTGCACACACTGTATAGAGATTTTTCTATTTTGTTATTGACTGTACATTTGTTTATCCCATGTGTAACTCTGTGTTGTTGTTTTTGTCGCACTGCTTTGCTTTATCTTGGCCAGGTCGCAGATGTAAATGAGAACTTGTTCTCAACTGGCCTACCTGGTTAAATAAAGGTGAAATCAAATAATACGAATAAATAATGAAGTTACTATATATTCATTGCTAGCATGCATTCCTGGGGAACAAAGATAATGATAGTGTATTGGTATGATCCAGACATATGCATCCAATCTTAATACAAATGTGTTACAATGTTGTTACTATAGTAAATGCGGTGAAGAATAACATAACACTGTTAGAAATCCAACCAAGCACCATGTACAGTATTATGAAGGTGTCCTGTCTGTCATGCATGGATCTCATTGAGGACACTCTCTGTAGGGGACCATCACTTGTTAGCACCTGCCTGTCACACTGACTGTGTATGAGCGCTGTGGTGTCCCTATGACTTCACACACATGCCGAGACTGAGAAGTGTGTCCTCAGCACCAGTCTGGGTGCCTCGTCTCAACACCAACGTGTCAGCGTCCTCTAAAGGCCAGCAGGGAGAATGCAACACTGAACCGTTCCTCTAACAACTGAACAAATCTGTTACATATGATATAAAATGGAGTGGACACAGTATATAAAGTAATCTAAAAGCAAAAAGCTCAAGTCAAAAGGTTGGCCTATCCCCTTCAGAGTGGTCCTAGCGCTCCACCTGGCCAGTGCTTGGCTCAGATGACATGCAGGAG
>NC_074666.1:73555152-73676297 GCF_029448725.1 Salvelinus fontinalis | reverse complement strand
TGCTAGTGGTAGTAAAAACACAATTGAACAGGCGACCACCCCCCCTCGCTGAATTAAAATGTTTTGAATAATTCAAGAGATGCATATGGGCCCGCTCTTAACAGTCACCTTGTTGGGTAGTTGTTTTCCTCTGAAGATTCTCTTAAGATTTCACAAAGCAAGAGGGACCAGTGACAAGAAATCAATTAAAATCAAAAATCGAAGCTTCATAAAATTACTCAAACAAATATCAATGTAGATGATCATGACAGAAAAGTGAAAGAGTTGCTCAATGTCCCCCTCTCACAAAATGCCCATAAGTGACTGATTATTTTATCTGAATTTCTCAGTGAAAAGTGTTAACACACAATGGAAAGTGACAGGACAGTATGACCATAGAATGAGCAGTAAAATATGCAGTGTTACAATCACAGCAAAATGAGTCATGAAGCCGAGATCTTAGCAAACATGTCGTATCAGTCTCACGTCACTAATTCATGAATTCCCTCGTTCAAAACTGCACAGGGTGGATTAGAGGAAAATAAAAGGAGGAAATAAAGGCTGAAAAGGGGAAAATAAAGGAGATGACCCCCCCTGTCTGTGTTGGAAGGGTCAGGGTCGGGGTTGGGGAAGTACTCGGGGAAACACAATGCTATCACGTGCTGCCGAGCAAACGGAGGAATGAAAGAGACGGAGAGAGAGAGCGACAGAAAGAGAAAGAGAGAGGGAGGGAGAGGAGGAGACAGTAAAAGAGAGGAAGGGATGGATATAGAGAGACATACCTGGTGTAGGTAGAGGAAGGCAGGGGGACAGTGGAGGGAGTGAGGTAGCATCCCGGAGCCGGAGAGAAGCAGACAGCCTGAGTTGGCCATGGAGCTCAGCGTGTGGTAACGGGATGCTTTGCGCATTTAGCAGGAAGATCCTTCGCTCTCTTTCCTCGCTACTCTGTCTCTTGTTCTCTCTTGCTCGCGCTCTCGTTTCCACTCACTCTACTCTCTCTCTCTCTCCTTCTGGTACAGCGTCTCTTTTTTCTCTCTCCTGCCACGGTAGCCAGCCGCACACTGACAATGTGCATGTACCACCTCTCTCTCTCTCTCTCTCTCTCTCTCTCTCTCTCTCTCTCTCTCTCTCTCTCTCTCTCTCTCTCTCTCTCTCTCTCTCTCTCTCTCTCTCTCTCTCTCTCTCTCTCTCTCTCTCTCTCTCTCTCTCTCTCTCTCTCTCTCTCTCTCTCTCTCTCTCTCTCTCTCTCTCTCTCTCTCTCTCTCTCTCTCTCTCTCTCTCTCTCTCTCGCTTGTCCCCGGCGCGACTCTGTTTACTTTGGAAGCAATAAAAGACAACATAAGCATTCAGACACAGAAGGGGAGGTTCTGTGAAAACCAGGGAGAGGGAGGGAAGGGGGGTTGTAGAGTCGACGGGGGTGGGAGTTGGGGTTATAAAAGAGGTGATGTATTCGTACATCAAACATGTGAATAACAGGGGGATGAAATGACATTAGAACAGCAGCTGATCCTGGGCATTAGCACCTCGTGGGATGCTGCATACAGCCTTTTAATTGCAGGCTCCTCCTCAGAGCCTAATGCTGTCCACGGTCTCCCTCCGTCTATGCAAGAGCTGCACTCAAGGACACATACAACATGTATGGCAAATATTAATTCACAGCATCCATAGAAGTCTGGCAAATGTATTCACAAAGCCCCGTTATTGGCTTTAGCTTCGGCCGTGACATCTCTCTTCATCTGTGAGCAGTAAATATACATCCGCCCTGACAGAGAGAGTCTATCCATAAATGATTTACGCTACAAATGTAAAGTCTCTTTTTAATCTTTTTTCCTTCTTCTGTAGAAACAACAAGGGGCTTGATATAAAACGCAATGGAGCTCACATAAAGGCTGTGTGATGTTACCCTTCAAACACAACCCATTTATGACACAGGGGTAGCTACAATAATATCGTTGTGAATTTGGTCACTTTCCCACCCAGACAAAGACAGACCATCATAATCACGCCCTGCTGTGGGAGACGACGCATGTCCACTGTGCCAAATTAACTCACTCTGGGACACTCCATTCAGATTCAATCAGCCCCATTCAGATAGTATGCAGGGGGGAAATTACACCAGGAAGGAGTTCAACTAACCCCTGCTTCCTATTCATTAGCCCCAGACACTGGGACAGAGCACAGATTGCAGATTAGGGAATACCAAACAGTGGCACCGCACAATGTGTAATACTGTAATAACATTATGTCATTGTTGGCTGATATGTTTTGTACATCTAATTGTTGAGCTGAACAGGTCCAAGAGTTCAGGTCCAAGAGCCTGTGTTAAGTACAAGCAGTCGGCCAGTATTACCGCTGTATGTCACTGTACTGTATAACACTCTCTGATGAGATGACTTGGCTAGAGCCAGCAGGTGCTGCTACTGCTGCAGAGAGAGACACATAGCTTCTCTCTCTCTCTCTCTCTCTCTCTCTCTCTCTCTCTCTCTCTCTCTCTCTCTCTCTCTCTCTCTCTCTCTCTCTCTCTCTCTCTCTCTCTCTCTCTCTCTCTCTCTCACTCTCACTCTCTCACTCTCTCACTCTCTCTCTCTCACTCTCTCACTCTCTCTCTCTCACTCTCTCTATCTCACTCTCTCTCTCTCTCTCCCTCTCCCTCCCTGTTCACAATTCAAATTAGCTGTGTCAGATCACTCCTTTCAAAGAGAGAATTGCTGGAATGTTCTCCACTGTGCCTTTCTTTGAGTCATGTGGAATCAAAGCTATCAAAATGTGCTGGAGATATTCTCAGTTAACTCCAGTTAACTCCAGACCTATTCTTCCAATGAAAAAAAGAAGAGAAACTATTGCTGTAGACTGTTGATGGAATACAGGAGCTGACTTCCAACATCCAACACACAATGACCACCATCATCACTGTCTTCTATCACCTCCTCCTCCTCCTCATCACCATGACCACCATCATCACTGTCTTCTATCACCTCCTCCTCCTCCTCATCACCATGACCACCATCATCACTGTCTTCTATCACCTCCTCCTCCTCCTCCTCCTCATCACCATGACCACCATCATCACTGTCTTCTATCACCTCCTCCTCCTCATCACCATGACCACCATCATCACTGTCTTCTATCACCTCCTCCTCCTCATCACAATGATCACCATCATCACTGTCTTCTATCACCTCCTCCTCATCACCATGACCACCATCATCACTGTCTTCTATCACCTCCTGTGGCAACCTGATAATACTCCTAATAACGATTATTATCCCCACCCCCCTTGTCATGTGTTTCTCCAGTGTGTTTCTAGTTGGTCCAGCTATGTGATTACTCCTCTGAGACAGGACTCACATAGAGGTGGGGGAGATGAGAGGCACAGGAGATGCAATCAGCTGATTTGAGACATTACTGTTTTTAAAGCAGGTGATAATATCCCTTCAAAATATAACAGTGAAACACCAGGTAATAGATAAAAGACAAACAGGAAATATGTTACAAATATGGTGATTTTCCTGTGGGTCTTAGAGGCCGGTGTGGTTGTAATGTAGTCTGTAATGTAGTCTGTAAAGGCGGAAGCAGCAGTGATACCATTAAGACGCCATGCCCTGAGCTCCGAGCTCAGTCAGCAATAATCAGAGGCAATAGAGGCAGTGGCTAATGCGGCCCAAACAATTGGAGGCACATGCCTGTTTCCCACTGTTTACCATATTGCCAAGATCAATACTGACTACTAGCAATAATCATCATAAGAGATGGCTGTTTATATCCTTACCTCTGCTCTCTCTGTCAGTCTACTGCAGGGTTTCACTATGGACACAGCTCCCCCATCAGGAGGACAGAGAGAAACAGACAGAAAACAAACGTGTACAACGCATAATAGGAACATGATATGAACAAATGTAGACATGTTGATACATATTCAATGGTATTTTATCACTCGCTGTCACTTGTTAGTGAACATATTGATATAATCAGTTAACTGATGTTCCAAAAAGATCACTGATCTCAGAGTATGTTATTTGGTCCAGATGTTATTTGGTCTAGAGTAGTCTCTCTGTGACCCAACACCCCCTCACTCCCCCTCCTCTCTCCGAGGAGACCTCTAGAGATCCTTTGAAATGAAAACAAAGCAGCAGCAGTGTTTTGTGCTGGGTAGATTACTGGAGAGGCAGCGGGGGCCTTTGGAAGGGGGACCCTTGGAGTGCCCCTCTGACAAGCCTTCCTCATTATCTGGCATCGCCATGGCGCCTCGGAACCCCTCAGTAGATGAGGGGGCACACGGACGCCATGATCAGCGTGTCCTCAGGGCGTGCAGCGAGGCGAGGGTGGTGCTCTCGCTAAAGGTCCACTGATTAAACCTCAGGCCCAGAGCGCCTGGGATCCCCACTAATTAAAGGTTGTGTCATAGCAGCCTAACATAACAAACTTCTGACTGCTGCTCCCTCTGGTTTATCATAACAAGGACATTTTACAGACTTCCCCGGCCACTCTCCCCACCCCACCCCTCTCATTTTCCCTGGCATCCCTGGCAGAGTCTTACGCCAGTTGGTTCAGGATGGGAACGGGGCGCCAGGAGGACAAGGCGGGCGAGTGTTTAACCTGCCTCTCACCCGTCTCACCGTGCCAGGCTCTTTGTGGAAGAGTCAGCGCTCTTTTGTCTGGGCTCATAATTAAGGCAACAAGGTACCCGCTCTCCCGCTCATTATTTCTTCACTTTGTGTGCAGATCGGAGTCATTAGGAAGGCTGTGCCACGGGGGGCTGCTGGTGTGATCACACAGACAGAACACGGAGATATGAAGGAACAGGATTTGCTTTTCTTTCTTGCACCAAATTAGCCGCGTTTGTCTCTCACTTGTCTTTTAAATGTCAATAGCCTGGTACAGTTAAAGTATTGGTTTTGGCTCCCCAAAGCTGTCAAGTCCTAATAACATTGATGAAAGGATAGTTATGGGTTAGGGAAGGGGTGGGTGAGTTTGTCTGTCAGATCTAAGCCACTAGGATATGCTGTTGCTGTAGGCCCTTGCTACAGACTTCAGGCTCCGGTAACCGCCACTGTAAATGGATTCTGAAACAGTGCTTGGCTTTTATATGATGTCATTCATCCTCATATGTTTTCGCCCGCCGCGTTTCACAATCACGGCTTTCTTTATTGCAAACTAATGCACCCAGTGCTGGGATCAGCAGGTTGCGTCCGGCCATCACTCACCAGCCTGGGAGAGGTCAGGCCTTTTGGACCTTTGAGCACTCTTCCGTCTTGCTGCGACACTGCAGAAAGCCTGAGGACTCACCATGCTTCCCACACAGAGCTGCCGTATATCACCTAACCCTCCCCCCTCACCACCACCATCCCTTTGGCTCTCAGAGAAAATGAAAGAGAGAGAGAGAGAGAGACGAAGGCTCACGGCGGACAGTCAACGTCAATACTAGGAAGCTTTTACTGGCTTCTCCTCCTCTCCTCTCTGCCTCCGGGCTAAGAAGTGCCCCAGCTAGGAGCGGGTGATAGCCCAGGCCAAAACAGTGGGAGGGTAAAAGGTGGGAGGAACACAAGCGAGGGTTTTGCTCAGGCACAGGAGGGGTCAGCAAACAGGAAAGGGTCAGGCTCTGTTAGCCCTGCAGGGCCTGGTGAACCGGAGAGAGAGAGAGCTGACAGGGCAAAGGGACTGCCATGCAAGGAAATCACATCAGATCGATGGTGAAATATTTACTGTCCCTCAGAGAGACGCTCTCGGGGATGTTGTCACGTAGTGCATGCCTCGGTTTCACTGCTTAGTACGACAACCATGTCCTGCAGTACCAAGGGGTCACTATTTGACAAAACAATCTAACGCACGCCTAACTGAAATGAGGTAAGTGAGGAGAAATTTCAGTTGGGTCCTTTTGATTGAAAGCAAATAACAAGTAATACAAATAGCGTCATTACACATGGAATGCGTTGAGCAATGAAACGTCAAATTATTCAGAGCATTATTCTCCTTATGACATTTTCAAACTTCCTGACCTGCCTCGACAACGCTACTGTAGTAGCTGTTACCATAGCGGACGAAGGCCCGAGGCAAGGTCAATTACAACGATTGGTGCACTGACTCCAAGTGCATTCCATTTGGAACAGATTGGTCATGCCCAGTAATGTCCCCTATCCAGCAGGCATACCTCTCACCATCACTCTTTAACCGACAGCAGAGAGAGGAACTCCAGATGGGTTTCCATCTCTGCTGTGCCACCGTCTCTCCCTCCCTCAGGGGTCAGGTGTTCAAACCATGGCCACCACGTCTTCCTCAGAGGATCACAGGGAGACGGCTGATACATCAATACCGCCTCCCCTCCACTCCGCCTCAGATGCACATATCATAACAGAGTAAATGAAACCGGAGGTGTAATTGTGTGTGGTGTAAATACAGAGTGCCTGCCAGGCTGCCAGCCTCTGTCTGGCCGAGGGTGCCCAGAGCTCCTGCTGTTGTTACCGGAGAGGCACCCACGCTGCACACACACACACGTACGCACGCACGCACGCACCCACACACACACACACACACACGCACGCACGCACGCACGCACCCACACGCACGCACGCACCCACGCACCCACACACCCACACACACACACACACACGCACGCACGCACGCACACACACACACGCACGCACCCACACACCCACGCACCCACACACACACATATGCTGTCACCTTTTAAATTCTCTCCACCTCACTGCCATCAAAAAATAGCTTTGGGGACATATGCACAGACACAGATTTACTCTGGACTTTGGTGGAACCGCAGGAGGAGGAGAAAGCCAATAGGTTTCAAAGGTTCCATTCAAAAGAGAGTGAGTGTAATATCTCTGTGTGGAAGTCTATGTCATTAATGTAACATCATGCCTCTTCTCCACTAAACCCAAATGCTGAGGTACATCTGGTCAATATTTCACAAACGTTCTGCCTCCGTGCCAAACTGTTGAGGGCACGATGCATAGGATACTCCAACAGAGAATTTCATCATGTCAAACTCAGGAAAAAGAAGAAAAATAGAAGAATTAATGCTCCAAATAGGTAAATGTGAGCACAATACCACCTGAGACAAGGAATCATCTGTGTCCACTGTGATCAGTCTTGGTCATGTTTCCATATTGCTCGTGCAGAGTGACTCTTGTTTCTGCTTTTTCCCCCCGTGCTAATGCTATCAGTCACCTGCTGTAGCAGGACTGATAGAGAGTTGTCTGTTGCCATTCTCATTACAGCAGGGGAGAACGCGGCGGCAGAGGCAGTGCCGAGCCCACCAACTGGAGTAACCTTTCATTGAGACGGAGGGAGGGAGGCATCCACACAGAGACAACACCTCCATCTACTTGACATAACCCTATTACCGCTCCCTTAATTTTTCTGCCTTGACACCTTGGAGCGAAAGAAACGGTTAAAAGAATGAGTGAACAAAAGCTGCATTGCGTGGGGAGGGATGGAGGGAGGAAGGGAAATGAGAGGGGGAGACAATGGGGAGGTAGGCAGTGGAGGAGAGACAGAGAGAGACAGAGTCCATAGAGCAGTGCATTCTGGGTACCCTATATTATTCCTTCAGCCGCACACATCAATTATATGGAGGTGGCCTTCTCTGATTTCACCTCCACCTTGCGGATTATTCCCCTGCTCTGCCCGGCAACACACACACTGACTCCCTCTAAAAGATGCTTTACTTGCTATTGTTTTCAACTAAAGGGATTTGGTTCTGTATATGACACTGATTATATGATAGTATATGTCAGCTTTACACAAATCTCATAGTTGAAGGGATATTTGACCAAAACCCAGCTTTGCTTAAAAGTTGATATTTCAACCTTTAATGTTTGTTTAACTCCCTCTGTAAGGGTATTTCCTTTTATTCTAATAATATTTATGTACTGTAAGATGTATCAATGTTTCCTTTTCCTTTTAATCTTTTCAAACACTTCCAAACAACCTTTCCAATTTTACAGGCCATCTGTTTGTATACACCAGGATCAAAGCCAAAGCCCTGCACAAAATTCTGTTTCACAAAATAACCACATGACCGGCAAAATAACTCACTCTGGAATAAGAACCTCTAAAAACATCAGATATTCCCTCAAATATGAGATCAAAATGAAGATAGAGTGCTATCTGATAAAAAAGGGTTGTTTGAGTAGTTTGACTTGGTCAAGGAATTTGCTAGACCCATCTACTGTGCTTCCAGGCAACCTGCCTCGGCTTGGTGTGGAGACCCCGTGCAGCGACCCTGGTCACCTCGGCTGATCTCTCTCTCCCGCCTCTGATCTGGCTTGCAGCAGTGGCAGCCAGCGGCGGGTGCTGGTTCACCGCGTGACTGCAGTAGCTGTCTGCGTAGCGAGATTAAAGGGTCCGTATCGATCCGCACTGCGCTCATGCATTTTGTATGAGGGAGACATTGTCAAAGAGGCATCTCGGATTAAAAAAAGGGTAGAGGGAGAGTTCCAGAAAATATGCTGAACTCTGTGAAAAATCCCCTAATGTTGAAGTGTTATGTATGTAAACTCCCTTTAATATAGTAAATTGCCGTGAACTCTCATCGACCGGAGAGATATTAGTCATTTTTCAATGCTTTTCTTTTTCATTTGCTGCTTGTAATGTTTGCATTTATGGTTAAAAATGAGAGCGAAAAAAACGAGTCAAAAAAGAGAATATGAACTGGCAGCTAGAGACAGTCTAATGGTGGCACTGAGTCTGTTGGAGAATGCTCAAGTAGAGTGTGAATTATTTAGGATGTGTGGCTAGTGTGCGCATAATAAAGTCATCCCACCCAGCAACACCAGTTAAGAGTGACCAGGAGTATACAAGGAGTATACAGTACTACTATTCTCTTCTAGAAATCCTTTATTGCAATCATGCAAAGATTTTCCTTGAACATCATTTTGTTGGGGCCTTTGTTTAGAAAATCCAACTGACCTAACCAAAGTTGTCAAAATCGACTATTTCAAATTCTCATACAGATTTTCAAATCACAGGCTGTTCTTTTCCAAAGGTCTTTACCTTTACACGTAAACAATTATGTAGGTGAATTAACCTGAAATGCCCAACATTAAAACAACAAAAATGGCTTGCAAATATGGGCCTTTCATATTTGTTGATCTGTACATCCCAGGAATAACTAATGCCTGCATCTTGATTTGATGATTTTCTTAGAAACATACATAGAGTTTTTACAGTCAGCAGTTCCCTAATGCTGCTGATTATTCCTCGTATATATTTTATGCTGGTTATCCATGCATACTGTACGTATATGAAGCATGGCCAAGTTTTGGCAAAATGCCTACGTAAAAGCCTATATATTTATCATAATCCTGGACTCTTGATCCCCCCAGCACATGTCAATCTCACCTGAACCTCTGTAAAAACAAGCCAGAGTAATCAATGGATGATATTCACATTGTGGGAGAGAGGGAGGGAGAAGAGACACTACCAGTGAACAACCAGGATGATTCAAACACACTGATCTCTGGGTGTCAAACAGGGCCTTCTGTCCTCCCTGGCAGCTGATCTGAAACTGAGCCACTGATATAGACCATCTATCAGAAGGCTCATTCATGCTTCTCTTTACTAGCATATCATAAGGACGTATCCAGTCATGCTGTAACTATGGTAAACACAGACACCTGCACGCAAACGCGCCTGTGCATGCACGGACACAGGCACGCACACACACGCAAACGCACCTGTGCACGCACACACACGCACATACACAGACACACAGACACACACACAGTCTGATATAATGTCCTGGGGAAGCATTAGCACATATATCAAGGTAAAGTTACACATGAAGAGACATAGAAGAGGAGATAAACTGCCTTTTACAGCATCAACAATCAAAGCATTTAGTAGATTGGACACAAGCACGTTCTGGAAGCTGGATCTGACTAATCTACAAATGGCTTCTTGTTATTAAACTGCTAATTCAGAGGATTAAAGGATCCATGAGAACACAATCCTCTTTACTGGATGTTCCTTGGATGCTGAAGGTGGCTTAAATATTAATTAAGCACACACACACGTGCACCCATTGGCGCACATACTCCTACTTGCATGCTTGTACAGACATAGACACAGACACAAACATGGAGGTACACATGCTGTATCGTTCTCAAATAAACATACGAACACACCTGTCTTCATATACAGTACAGCAGACCCCCCCACACACATGCACACACCTGTCTTCATATACAGTACAGCAGACCCCCCCCCCACACATGCACACACACCTGTTTTCATATACAGTACAGCAGACCCCCCCTCCCCTTCCCCCCACACATGCACACACACACACACACACACACACACACACACACACACACACACACACACACACACACACACACACACACACACACACACACACACACACACACACACACACACACACCTGTTTTCATATACAGTACAGTACCCCCCCCCCCACACACACACACACCTGTCTTCATATACAGTACAGCAGACCACTGCCCCTCTTCCCCCCACACATGCACACACACACACACACACACACACACACACACACACACACACACACACACACACACACACACACACACACACACACACACACACACACCTGTTTTCATATACAGTACAGTACACCCCCCCCCCCCCCCCCACACACACACACACCTGTCTTCATATACAGTACAGCAGACCACTGCCCCTCTTTCCCCCACACATGCACACACACACCTGTTTTCATATACAGTACAGCAGACAACCCTATCTAACTGATTAATCCCTTTCATTCTTTTTTGGGTGGTTCACACCGTCATTCCTCCTCTTTCTGGGTCCCAAAACATAATTTGAAGACTGAGTCTCTGTGTCATGAATCACCGTGAGGAAGAGCCTTTGGGTAATGGCATTCAACAGAAAAGATGCTCTGTGCATGATAGCAACCATTTTTCCAGATAAGCAGACAAACTACACCTCTTCTACAGTAAATTGCAAATAAGAACAGTATATCAATGATAACTTGACAATTCATCATGTGTTAATGGAGATTTTCTCTTATTGATTCTAAACTGGTACAATAACATACAACTTATGCATACAGTCTCCTTAGCGTCAGGATTTTTTTTAAGTAAGCTATTTCAGGCCTTTCAAGTTATATTGTTATCAAATTAAGGTACATTTCAACAGGGGTGCAACTTTCACTGGGGACGTGGGGGACATGTCCCCCCACATTATGAAATTTAATTTATCGTCTTGGAACACCTTACAAAATAATTTTAAACTGGAAGAACTTGTCCCGATTGGTGTTTTTAAATCACTGATGAAGGATTTTGAGGCTGATTCCCTGATCTGTCAATGTTTTTAATTTGCTGTTTTTGATATTGTTATACTCTTGTGAATTCAATGGTTTTTACTAGATTACTTGTAGTTTTTCATGTTGTCTGTCTGTAATTTTTGTAATGACTTGGTGCTGCCTATCTTGGCCAGGACGCTCTTGAAAAATAGATTTTAAATCTCAATGAGCCTTTCCTGGTTAAATAAAGGTTACATTTTTATTTTTAATTGTCCTCCCCAGTTTTATCATTGGAATGTGATACAAAACGAGGAAATGGTGTGCTTCAGGACCATGCAGACGTTTCCGAGCGGTCGGGTAGGCTGTTTGTAGTGTTTATCCGACCCAAAAATTAAATGACAAATAAAATAAGGTTATGTCCCCAACACTTCTAAAACCAAAGTCGCACCCCTGCATTTGCATATCTAAGTTATCTATTAAATGTTATGAACGGCACCTTTGAATGTCCATTTCCCCGTTGGGTTCCGGTGGTCTAAGACATGCATTAAATGTACACAGAGCAGCAGTGTAAAAGTCAAAGACTCAAAGCTGCAGCAGAAGCCAACGGAAAGGTAATGGATCATTATGAAGAACTACTCTCTCTGGATTACATTACCTGACTTTTACACTGAAATGAGCACTGTCATTTATACAGACCTTTTTAGATCAGTATGAATGTGCTGTCTGTGTCATTTTAACTGAGGTCCTCAGCAGGTTTCCTGTGGAGAAAAACAGACTCTGAAACCAGAATAGGTCCCCTGTGTTGTAATCAATGGGAGACACCACAGATACAGCACTATTACAATACTTAACAAATACTGTAACACGCCATCACTATACCTGCTTTATTTAAAAATGTGTTTATTATTAAAACTTCCCGAACAATACTTTCAATACAGTCGATAACACTAATACAACTACTGACACTAATACCATTGCTACTAATGACAATAACAAAAATAGAAACCTATCTGAACTGTGACAAGGATTACAATTGGACTCCTAATGGGTTCTCCTGTAACGCTTTAATTCACTACCTATGCGATATCAATTCCATTATAATCTCATTAAACTACTGCACACTGAGGTGATTTCAAATGAATGTGAAACAGCCAACCGCACACTCCTTCCTAATTAAGCAATAATTTGAACTCATTATTATTGCCCATTATTAAATTAATGAACTTAATGGACTTATTTTCCAAATTGCAAAGACCCCTGGCAACATGTTTTTGATTCCATTAGCAGACATACTGGAGGAAATGAGACACACAGAGGTGTATATGCAATTAGCCTACCGCTGTGTGCTAATCTTATACTGACTCCAAGATGACCACTCTCAACATGCAAGACATGATGTTTAATCTCCATATTATAAAATAATAAAACACTCCTGTCACAAGGTGTATCATATGTAGCCTACGTCACGTTCAAATGTGACAGTTTTTGAGTAACATTTCATACGAGTGGTTAGGTGTTATTTGACATTTTCTTATAGAAAATATGAGAATCATCGATATCCACTTGACTAATTTGCAGAAAAGAAGAAAGCGGACTATCTGCATAAATGCTAGAGGGCGATCGATACCTCACCAACCATAAATGATAGAGGGCGATCGATAACTCACCAACCATAAATGCTAGAGGGCGATCGATACCTCACCAACCATAAATGATAGAGGGCGATCGATAACTCACCAACCATAAATGCTAGAGGGCGATCGATACCTCACCAACCATAAATGATAGAGGGCGATCGATACCTCACCAACCATAAATGATAGAGGGCGATTGATACCTCACCAACCATAAATGAGAGAGGGCGATCGATACCTCACCAACCATAAATGATAGAGGGCGATCGATACCTCACCAACCATAAATGATAGAGGGCGATTGATACCTCACCAACCATAAATGATAGAGGGCGATTGATACATCACCAACCATAAATGATAGAGGGTGATCGATACCTCACCAACCATAAATGATAGAGGGTGATCGATACCTCACCAACCATAAATGATAGAGGACGATCGATACCTCATCAACCATAAATGCTAGAGGGCGATCGATACCTCACCAACCATAAATGATAGAGGGCGATCGATACCTCACCAACCATAAATGCTAGAGGGCGATCGATACCTCACCAACCATAAATGCTATAGGGCGATCGATACCTCACCAACCATAAATGCTAGAGGGCGATCGATACCTCACCAACCATAAATGACGTATGTTGATATGGATATCGATACCTCACCAACCATAAAGCCAGCAGCATACCACCCTGCATACCACTGCTGGCTTGCTTCTGAAGCTAAGCAAGGTTGGTCCTGGTCAGTCCCTGGATGGGAGACCAGATGCTGCTGGAAGTGGTGTTGGAGGGCCAGTAGGAGACACTATTTTCTCTGGTCTGAAAAATATCCCAATGCCCCAGGGCAGTGATTGGGGACACTGCCCTGTGTAGGGTGCTGTCTTTCGGATGGGACGTTAAACGGGTGTCCTGACTCTCTGAGGTCATTAAAGATCCCATGGCACTTATCGTAAGAGTAGGGGTGTTAACCCCGGTGTCCTGGCTAAATTCCCAATCTGGCCCTCAAACCATCATGGTCACCTAATAATCCCCAGTTTACAATTGGCTCATTCATCCCCCTCCTCTCCCCTCTAACTATTCCCCAGGTCGTTGCTGCAAATGAGAACGTGTTCTCAGTCAACTTACCTGGTAAAATAACGGTAAAATAAAAAAATAAAAATAAATGATGCATGTTGATGTTGATATGGATATCGATACCTCACCAACCATAAATGACGCATGTTGATATGGATATCGATACCTCACCAACCATAAATGACGCATGTTGATATGGATATCGATACCTCACCAACCATAAATGACGCATGTTGATATGGATATCGATACCTCACCAACCATAAATGACGCATGTTGATATGGATATCGATACCTCACCAACCATAAATGACGCATGTTGATATGGATATCGATACCTCACCAACCATAAATGACGCATGTTGATATGGATATTGATACCTCACCAACCATAAATGACGCATGTTGATATGGATATGGATACCTAACCAACCATAAATGACGCATGTTGATATGGATATCGATACCTCACCAACCATAAATGACGCATGTTGATATGGATATTGATACCTCACCAACCATAAATGACGCATGTTGATATGGATATGGATACCTCACCAACCATAAATGACGCATGTTGATATGGATATCGATACCTCACCAACCATAAATGACGCATGTTGATATGGATATCGATACCTCACCAACCATAAATGACGCATGTTGATATGGATATTGAATTCTGTATTTAATTAAAACCATACTCCTGCGCTCACTGTCAAAATTCCACAGCTCCACTGTCGATAGTGTTAGATGAGAAGAGGGTTGTACAGTGATTTGTGTTCATCACAGCATGAGAAAAAGAACAAGAGAACTGGCCAGTGTGTCAGCACCACATCAATCAGTAATCACATTTCTGTTCTCTCCCCCTCTACACGGAAGGACAAAGGCACCACACAGACTCCTCAAAAACACACATTGTCCTGTCTAATCACATCAACAATTTAACACCCATATTAGATTTAAAGCCTCCCCAAACCTAAGTGTTTTTTTTCAAAGAGTTATTAAGAGTTATTATAACATCAACAAAAGATAATCATTGTCAAATTATGCTTTGCAATGTAACTCAAATTAATTTCATTATTTTTAAATGTACTGTAATCATATTGTATAAAAAGCCATTTAAGGTGAACTGCTTCGCTTTTTTTGGATGTCCTTAAATCCTCAAAGTCTGAGGTTGACATTTGCAACAAACAGCCCATAGACTGCAACAGAATTAAGAATGGAACCGTGGCGTTGTGATTTGTTGATGAAGATAGAATATGCAATTATATTGTAGGAAGTGTCTTAACTTTGTTTACTGTAAACATCCAACATTGACAGTGTCTTTACATCGTAGTGATAAAAAACAGCTGCATCATTTAAAACAACAGAGACCAAATGCTCCTCTGAGGTACAGAATAAGCGCTACATGATATCCTATGAATATCAATGGGTATAAAAAATTCTGCTCCCCTGAGAGACCAATAGTAAACCGCTAGTTATAACTCATTTTGATTTCAAATCGTGTCAATGCCTCAGTTTTTCCCCCTGCATTTTGCTGCAGCCCAATGCAATAGCAGCACGCAATGTCAGAACTACAGTAAACTAACAGGCATTTAAACCAAGTTAGTGCATTCTGTACACAACCAAAGCCATTAAGAATGGGAGAGACAGAAAGAGTGGACCTTGTGCGACCCAGGGGCCAAGGTAACTACACTTCCACTACAGTATTCACTGCTCATTTAGAAGTCTTTAGTTGTCAACAAAATCAATTTTTCGAGCAAGTATCTAGTCTCACTGGGTACAGGTCGTAAAATATTTAACCAGTATAGAGACCTGGCAAGTCATTGGTTTAAAAAGAACACACTGCTTTCAGACTTCTCTCTATCTCTTCAGAGAGAGCCAGTGATGATTTGTCTGCCCAGTAAAAAAAAAATTGCAACCAAAGATTTGGCAAAACCGTTAAAGTGATTTGTTGGGATTGTCAGTTGAACCATGAAGTGCAATGAAAAATGACAAGCACACTTTAGACTGGCTACCGTCACATTATTCCGAAACATGTATGCACTTATATATTTTGGAGCAAAGAAATTGCTGTGTCAACAGCGTCAGATTATACAGCATTTCAATGAGAATTATTTATCAGCTGAACCTCAGTCATATTTATGGGCTCCTCTGCACAGATGAAGAGAGCCACCTCCACACTGCTGAATATTTCTCTTTCTAGTCTACTTTAACGGGGGCTTTGGCCAGCACACATTAAGGCTGTTGGGCATATGAAAAGACACTGGCCGCTAGTGCAGGCTACTGGGTCACTTCATGGGCAGAATGGACATATGATTTCACAATCGTATCACACATGTAATTACATGTGACTAATGTGATTTACAAAATACATAAAGACAAACACATATTGTGCACACGTGATTTGAATTTGAATTGTGTTTGTTTGTCTTTATGTGTTCTGTAGACACACACGCGCGCACGCACGCGCGCACGCACGCACGCACGCACGCACGCACACACACACACACACACACACACACACACACACACAGTAGAGTCCAATACTGACATGGGGTGAAATGAAGGTACCTGTCCTCATCATCCAAGGCCTGTGTGTGCCTGACCTGAAGAGAGGAGGGGTAGGGTAGGTAAGGGGAGGTAGGCCTGGGGCATGGTCAGAGGAGGCAGGCTGAGAGAGTAAAGACCCATCCACTGAGACTTATAAAGTCCCAACTACAATTTACAGGGAATGCTGAAATAGTAGTGGCCACTGGCGGGTCATGCTGTCGAAGGTACTCTTTTATTTGCTTCATTCCCTTTGACACCGCCTCTCGATTAGGGTCATAAATCCCTTGAAATCGGTCAATAACCTATAACACTAATGCCACTCTCCTGACATTCATTTCACTGCCTGGATGCCACAATGTTTCTTAAGTCATTGCACGTGACAGAGGATTTTATACTGGCCTCGATTGATTGAGAAGAGTATATAACAAGCTTTATATAGTGTGTTTGTGCTTCTATAAAATAACATGAATATGGAGTGGGTCAAGACAGGAGAACATTCTGTTCACTAGCTTGCTTTATTGGATGTTCTCTAAGTTAGCAGGATATCACAGAGGTAAGATAACACCCAAGCAACTGGCAACTGTGACTTTCAGCATAATAATTTTTTTAATTTTATGAGTACGTAACCTGATAATTCTATTTGAATAAGTGTATATCCAGGCTGTATCACAACCGGCCGTGATTGGGAGTCCCATAGGGCGATGCACAACTGGCCCGGTTTTGGCCGGTGTAGGCCATCATTGTAAATAAGAAATTTGTTCTTAACGGACTTGCCTAGTTAAATAAAGGTTATGAAAGATTGGATACCATCCAAATAAGATGTATTGTTTCGGGCCGAGAGAAGGAGGAGAAGTGAAGTCAATTCCTTATCAAGCGTGGCAAGTTGCCAGTAGATATGTTTTTTCCATTCTCACTGGGGCTTCTCCTCCAATCGTTTTTGTGTGTGGGAACTGACACTTCAGGGCATATCCATGCCACAGACGTGTTACTGATGTGCATGCCTTCTGTTCCAACACTGATGACAGGATGAAGAATCGCCATATGAGACATACTCATGGAATTACCCACAGTGCAACAGGGCAAAACAAGAGGAATTTATGAGGCACATGTTCTACGCAAACGAATTGTGTGGATAAAATATAAACTCAGAACACAAACTGAAAGGGATTTCAAAATAAGCTTTATGGTGTACTCGTGCGTTTGCATGTGCCGGGAATTAGTTATTTCATGATAAGACAGACTGCAGTAAAGAGTTCAGACTCTGATCAGACAGACTGAGGTAAAGGGTTCAGACTCTGATCAGACAGACTGCGGTAAAGGGTTTAGACTCTGATCAGACAGACTGCGGTAAAGGGTTTAGACTGCTCAGACATACTGCAGTAAAGGGTTCAGACTCTGATCAGACATACTGCGGTAAAGGGGTTAGACTGATCAGACAGACTGAGGTAAAGGGGTTATACTGATCAGACAGACTGAGGTAAAGGGGTTATACTGATCAGACAGACTGAGGTAAAGGGTTCAGACTCTGATCAGACAGACTGCGGTAAAGGGGTTAGACTGATCAGACAGACTGAGGTAAAGGGGTTAGACTGATCAGACAGACTGAGGTAAATGGTTTAGACTGATCAGACAGACTGAGGTAAAGGGGTTAGACTGATCAGACAGACTGAGGTAAAGGTTTCAGACTCTGATCAGACATACTGCGGTAAAAGGTTCAGACTCTGATCAGACAGACTGCGGTAAAGGGTTTAGACTGCTCAGACATAATGCAGTAAAGGGTTCAGACTCTGATCAGACAGACTGAGGTAAAGGGTTTAGACTGCTCAGACATACTGCAGTAAAGGGTTCAGACTCTGATCAGACAGACTGAGGTAAAGGGGTTAGACTGATCAGACAGACTGAGGTAAATGGTTTAGACTGATCAGACAGACTGAGGTAAAGGGTTCAGACTCTGATCAGACAGACTGCGGTAAAGGGGTTAGACTGATCAGACAGACTGAGGTAAAGGGGTTAGACTGATCAGACAGACTGAGGTAAAGGGGTTAGACTGATCAGACAGACTGAGGTAAAGGGGTTAGACTGATCAGACAGACTGAGGTAAAGGGGTTAGACTGATCAGACATACTGCAGTAAAGGGTTCAGACTCTGATCAGACAGACTGCCGTAAAGGGTTCAGACTCTGATCAGACAGACTGCAGTAAAGGGTTCAGACTCTGATCAGACAGACTGCGGTAAAGGGTTCAGACTCTGATCAGACAGACTGCGGTAAAGGGTTTAGACTGATCAGACATACTGAGGTAAAGGAGTTAGACTGATCAGACAGACTGAGGTAAAGGAGTTAGACTGATCAGACAGACTGAGGTAAAGGAGTTAGACTGATCAGACAGACTGAGGTAAAGAGTTCAGACTCTGATCAGACATACTGCCGTAAAAGGTTCGGACTCTGATCAGACAGACTGCGGTAAAAGGTTCAGACTCTGATCAGACAGACTGCGGTAAAGGGGTTAGACTGATCAGACAGACTGAGGTAAAGGGGTTAGACTGATCAGACAGACTGTGGTAAAGGAGTTAGACTGATCAGACAGACTGAGGTAAAGGGTTCAGACTCTGATCAGACAGACTGCGGTAAAGGGGTTAGACTGATCAGACAGACTGCGGTAAAGGGGTTAGACTGATCAGACATACTGAGGTAAAGGGGTTAGACTGATCAGACATACTGCAGTAAAGGGTTCAGACTCTGATCAGACAGACTGCGGTAAAAGGTTTAGACTGATCAGACAGACTCAGGTAAAGGTGTTTAGACTGATCAGACAGACTGCGGTAAAGGGGTTAGACTGATCAGACAGACTGAGGTAAAGGGTTCAGACTCTGATCAGACAGACTGCGGTAAAGGGTTCAGACTCTGATCAGACAGACTGCGTTAAAAGGTTTAGACTGATCAGACAGACTGAGGTAAAGGGTTTAGACTGCTCAGACAGACTGAGGTAAAGGGTTTAGACTGATCAGAAAGACTGCGGTAAAGGGTTCAGACTCTGATCTGACAGACTGAGGTAAAGGGTTTAGACTGATCAGGCAGACTGAGGTAAAGGGGTTAGACTGATCAGACAGACTGAGGTAAAGGGGTTAGACTGATCAGACAGACTGCGGTAAAGGGGTTAGACTGATCAGACAGACTGCGGAAAAGGGGTTAGACTGATCAGACAGACTGCGGTAAAGGGTTCAGACTCTGATCTGACAGACTGCAGTAAAGAGTTCAGACTCTGATCAGACAGACTGAGGTAAAGGGTTCAGACTCTGATCAGACAGACTGCGGTAAAGGGTTTAGACTCTGATCAGACAGACTGCGGTAAAGGGTTTAGACTGCTCAGACATACTGCAGTAAAGGGTTCAGACTCTGATCAGACATACTGCGGTAAAGGGGTTAGACTGATCAGACAGACTGAGGTAAAGGGGTTATACTGATCAGACAGACTGAGGTAAAGGGGTTATACTGATCAGACAGACTGAGGTAAAGGGTTCAGACTCTGATCAGACAGACTGCGGTAAAGGGGTTAGACTGATCAGACAGACTGAGGTAAAGGGGTTAGACTGATCAGACAGACTGAGGTAAATGGTTTAGACTGATCAGACAGACTGAGGTAAAGGGGTTAGATTGATCAGACAGACTGAGGTAAAGGTTTCAGACTCTGATCAGACATACTGCGGTAAAAGGTTCAGACTCTGATCAGACAGACTGCGGTAAAGGGTTTAGACTGCTCAGACATAATGCAGTAAAGGGTTCAGACTCTGATCAGACAGACTGAGGTAAAGGGTTTAGACTGCTCAGACATACTGCAGTAAAGGGTTCAGACTCTGATCAGACAGACTGAGGTAAAGGGGTTAGACTGATCAGACAGACTGAGGTAAATGGTTTAGACTGATCAGACAGACTGAGGTAAAGGGTTCAGACTCTGATCAGACAGACTGCGGTAAAGGGGTTAGACTGATCAGACAGACTGAGGTAAAGGGGTTAGACTGATCAGACAGACTGAGGTAAAGGGGTTAGACTGATCAGACAGACTGAGGTAAAGGGGTTAGACTGATCAGACAGACTGAGGTAAAGGGGTTAGACTGATCAGACATACTGCAGTAAAGGGTTCAGACTCTGATCAGACAGACTGCCGTAAAGGGTTCAGACTCTGATCAGACAGACTGCAGTAAAGGGTTCAGACTCTGATCAGACAGACTGCGGTAAAGGGTTCAGACTCTGATCAGACAGACTGCGGTAAAGGGTTTAGACTGATCAGACATACTGAGGTAAAGGAGTTAGACTGATCAGACAGACTGAGGTAAAGGAGTTAGACTGATCAGACAGACTGAGGTAAAGGAGTTAGACTGATCAGACAGACTGAGGTAAAGAGTTCAGACTCTGATCAGACATACTGCCGTAAAAGGTTCGGACTCTGATCAGACAGACTGCGGTAAAAGGTTCAGACTCTGATCAGACAGACTGCGGTAAAGGGGTTAGACTGATCAGACAGACTGAGGTAAAGGGGTTAGACTGATCAGACAGACTGTGGTAAAGGAGTTAGACTGATCAGACAGACTGAGGTAAAGGGTTCAGACTCTGATCAGACAGACTGCGGTAAAGGGGTTAGACTGATCAGACAGACTGCGGTAAAGGGGTTAGACTGATCAGACATACTGAGGTAAAGGGGTTAGACTGATCAGACATACTGCAGTAAAGGGTTCAGACTCTGATCAGACAGACTGCGGTAAAAGGTTTAGACTGATCAGACAGACTCAGGTAAAGGTGTTTAGACTGATCAGACAGACTGCGGTAAAGGGGTTAGACTGATCAGACAGACTGAGGTAAAGGGTTCAGACTCTGATCAGACAGACTGCGGTAAAGGGTTCAGACTCTGATCAGACAGACTGCGTTAAAAGGTTTAGACTGATCAGACAGACTGAGGTAAAGGGTTTAGACTGCTCAGACAGACTGAGGTAAAGGGTTTAGACTGATCAGAAAGACTGCGGTAAAGGGTTCAGACTCTGATCTGACAGACTGAGGTAAAGGGTTTAGACTGATCAGGCAGACTGAGGTAAAGGGGTTAGACTGATCAGACAGACTGAGGTAAAGGGGTTAGACTGATCAGACAGACTGCGGTAAAGGGGTTAGACTGATCAGACAGACTGCGGAAAAGGGGTTAGACTGATCAGACAGACTGCGGTAAAGGGTTCAGACTCTGATCTGACAGACTGAGGTAAAGGGTTTAGACTGATCTGACAGACTGAGGTAAAGGGTTTAGACTGATCAGGCAGACTGCGGTAAAGGGGTTAGACTGATCAGACAGACTGAGGTAAAGGGGTTAGACTGATCAGACAGACTGAGGTAAAGGGGTTAGACTGATCAGACAGACTGCGGTAAAGGGGTTAGACTGATCAGACAGACTGCGGAAAAGGGGTTAGACTGATCAGACAGACTGCGGTAAAGGGTTCAGACTCTGATCTGACAGACTGCAGTAAAGAGTTCAGACTCTGATCAGACAGACTGAGGTAAAGGGTTCAGACTCTGATCAGACAGACTGCGGTAAAGGGTTTAGACTCTGATCAGACAGACTGCGGTAAAGGGTTTAGACTGCTCAGACATACTGCAGTAAAGGGTTCAGACTCTGATCAGACATACTGCGGTAAAGGGGTTAGACTGATCAGACAGACTGAGGTAAAGGGGTTATACTGATCAGACAGACTGAGGTAAAGGGGTTATACTGATCAGACAGACTGAGGTAAAGGGTTCAGACTCTGATCAGACAGACTGCGGTAAAGGGGTTAGACTGATCAGACAGACTGAGGTAAAGGGGTTAGACTGATCAGACAGACTGAGGTAAATGGTTTAGACTGATCAGACAGACTGAGGTAAAGGGGTTAGACTGATCAGACAGACTGAGGTAAAGGTTTCAGACTCTGATCAGACATACTGCGGTAAAAGGTTCAGACTCTGATCAGACAGACTGCGGTAAAGGGTTTAGACTGCTCAAACATAATGCAGTAAAGGGTTCAGACTCTGATCAGACAGACTGAGGTAAAGGGTTTAGACTGCTCAGACATACTGCAGTAAAGGGTTCAGACTCTGATCAGACAGACTGAGGTAAAGGGGTTAGACTGATCAGACAGACTGAGGTAAATGGTTTAGACTGATCAGACAGACTGAGGTAAAGGGTTCAGACTCTGATCAGACAGACTGCGGTAAAGGGGTTAGACTGATCAGACAGACTGAGGTAAAGGGGTTAGACTGATCAGACAGACTGAGGTAAAGGGGTTAGACTGATCAGACAGACTGAGGTAAAGGGGTTAGACTGATCAGACAGACTGAGGTAAAGGGGTTAGACTGATCAGACATACTGCAGTAAAGGGTTCAGACTCTGATCAGACAGACTGCCGTAAAGGGTTCAGACTCTGATCAGACAGACTGCAGTAAAGGGTTCAGACTCTGATCAGACAGACTGCGGTAAAGGGTTCAGACTCTGATCAGACAGACTGCGGTAAAGGGTTTAGACTGATCAGACATACTGAGGTAAAGGAGTTAGACTGATCAGACAGACTGAGGTAAAGGAGTTAGACTGATCAGACAGACTGAGGTAAAGGAGTTAGACTGATCAGACAGACTGAGGTAAAGAGTTCAGACTCTGATCAGACATACTGCCGTAAAAGGTTCGGACTCTGATCAGACAGACTGCGGTAAAAGGTTCAGACTCTGATCAGACAGACTGCGGTAAAGGGGTTAGACTGATCAGACAGACTGAGGTAAAGGGGTTAGACTGATCAGACAGACTGTGGTAAAGGAGTTAGACTGATCAGACAGACTGAGGTAAAGGGTTCAGACTCTGATCAGACAGACTGCGGTAAAGGGGTTAGACTGATCAGACAGACTGCGGTAAAGGGGTTAGACTGATCAGACATACTGAGGTAAAGGGGTTAGACTGATCAGACATACTGCAGTAAAGGGTTCAGACTCTGATCAGACAGACTGCGGTAAAAGGTTTAGACTGATCAGACAGACTCAGGTAAAGGTGTTTAGACTGATCAGACAGACTGCGGTAAAGGGGTTAGACTGATCAGACAGACTGAGGTAAAGGGTTCAGACTCTGATCAGACAGACTGCGGTAAAGGGTTCAGACTCTGATCAGACAGACTGCGTTAAAAGGTTTAGACTGATCAGACAGACTGAGGTAAAGGGTTTAGACTGCTCAGACAGACTGAGGTAAAGGGTTTAGACTGATCAGAAAGACTGCGGTAAAGGGTTCAGACTCTGATCTGACAGACTGAGGTAAAGGGTTTAGACTGATCAGGCAGACTGAGGTAAAGGGGTTAGACTGATCAGACAGACTGAGGTAAAGGGGTTAGACTGATCAGACAGACTGCGGTAAAGGGGTTAGACTGATCAGACAGACTGCGGAAAAGGGGTTAGACTGATCAGACAGACTGCGGTAAAGGGTTCAGACTCTGATCTGACAGACTGAGGTAAAGGGTTTAGACTGATCTGACAGACTGAGGTAAAGGGTTTAGACTGATCAGGCAGACTGCGGTAAAGGGGTTAGACTGATCAGACAGACTGAGGTAAAGGGGTTAGACTGATCAGACAGACTGCGGTAAAGGGGTTAGACTGATCAGACAGACTGCGGAAAAGGGGTTAGACTGATCAGACAGACTGCGGTAAAGGGTTCAGACTCTGATCTGACAGACTGAGGTAAAGGGTTTAGACTGATCAGGCAGACTGAGGTAAAGGGTTTAGACTGATCAGACAGACTGAGGTAAAGGGTTTAGACTGCTCAGACATACTGCAGTAAAGGGTTCAGACTCTGATCAGACAGACTGAGGCAAAGGGGTTAGACTGATCAGACAGACTGAGGTAAAGGGTTTAGACTGCTCAGACATACTGCAGTAAAGGGTTCAGACTCTGATCAGACAGACTGTGGTAAAGGGTTCAGACTCTGATCAGACAGACTGCGGTAAAGGGGTTAGACTCTGATCAGACAGACTGAGGTAAAGGGGTTAGACTGATCAGACAGACTGAGGTAAAGGTTTAGACTGATCAGACAGACTGCGGAAAAGGGGTTAGACTGATGAGACAGACTGCGGTAAAGGGGTTAGACTGATCAGACAGACTGCGGTAAAGGGGTTAGACTGATCAGACAGACTGATGTAAAGGGTTTAGACTGATCAGACAGACTGAGGTAAAGGTTTAGACTGATCAGACAGACTGCGGAAAAGGGGTTAGACTGATCAGACAGACTGCGGTAAAGGGTTCAGACTCTGATCTGACAGACTGAGGTAAAGGGTTTAGACTGATCTGACAGACTGAGGTAAAGGGTTTAGACTGATCAGGCAGACTGCGGTAAAGGGGTTAGACTGATCAGACAGACTGAGGTAAAGGGGTTAGACTGATCAGACAGACTGCGGTAAAGGGGTTAGACTGATCAGACAGACTGCGGAAAAGGGGTTAGACTGATCAGACAGACTGCGGTAAAGGGTTCAGACTCTGATCTGACAGACTGAGGTAAAGGGTTTAGACTGATCAGGCAGACTGAGGTAAAGGGTTTAGACTGATCAGACAGACTGAGGTAAAGGGGTTAGACTGATCAGACAGACTGAGGTAAAGGGTTTAGACTGCTCAGACATACTGCAGTAAAGGGTTCAGACTCTGATCAGACAGAATGAGGCAAAGGGGTTAGACTGATCAGACAGACTGAGGTAAAGGGTTTAGACTGCTCAGACATACTGCAGTAAAGGGTTCAGACTCTGATCAGACAGACTGTGGTAAAGGGTTCAGACTCTGATCAGACAGACTGCGGTAAAGGGGTTAGACTCTGATCAGACAGACTGAGGTAAATGGTTTAGACTGATCAGACAGACTGAGGTAAAGGGGTTAGACTGATCAGACAGACTGAGGTAAATGGTTTAGACTGATCAGACAGACTGAGGTAAAGGTTTAGACTGATCAGACAGACTGCGGAAAAGGGGTTAGACTGATGAGACAGACTGCGGTAAAGGGGTTAGACTGATCAGACAGACTGCGGTAAAGGGGTTAGACTGATCAGACAGACTGATGTAAAGGGTTTAGACTGATCAGACAGACTGAGGTAAAGGTTTAGACTGATCAGACAGACTGCGGAAAAGGGGTTAGACTGATGAGACAGACTGCGGTAAAGGGGTTAGACTGATCAGACAGACTATGGTAAAGGGTTTAGACTGATCAGACAGACTGAGGTAAGGGGGTTAGACTGATCAGACAGACTGAGGTAAAGGGGTTATACTGATCAGACAGACTGAGGTAAAGGGGTTAGACTGATCAGACAGACTGAGGTAAAGGGTTCAGACTCTGATCAGACAGACTGAGGTAAAGGGGTTAGACTGATCAGACAGACTGAGGTAAAGGGTTCAGACTCTGATCAGACAGACTGCGGAAAAGGGGTTAGACTGATCAGACAGACTGAGGTAAAGGGTTCAGACTCTGATCAGACAGACTGAGGTAAAGGGGTTAGACTGATCAGACAGACTGATGTAAAGGGGTTAGACTGATCAGACAGACTGAGGTAAAGGGGTTATACTGATCAGACAGACTGAGATAAAGGGGTTAGACTGATCAGACAGACTGAGATAAAGGGTTCAGACTCTGATCAGACAGACTGAGGTAAAGGGTTTAGACTGATCAGACAGACTGAGGTAAAGGGGTTAGACTGATCAGACAGACTGAGGTAAAGGGGTTATACTGATCAGACAGACTGAGATAAAGGGGTTAGACTGATCAGACAGACTGGGGTAAAGGGTTTAGACTGATCAGACAGACTGCGGTAAAGGGGTTAGACTGATCAGACAGACTGAGGTAAAGGGGTTAGACTGATCAGACAGACTGAGGTAAAGGTTTAGACTGATCAGACAGACTGGGGTAAAGGGTTTAGACTGATCAGACAGACTGGGGTAAAGGGTTTAGACTCTGACTGTCTTGTTTAAAATGACTGAATTCTCTAAATTGCCTGGAAATAAATCCTGTCTCACTCTTAAGTCTAGCTGACACACACTATGAGCCCAAAGCCTATGAGTTATCTTTCCAATCAGTGTTCAATCATCCATGATGTCTTATCTTATTGATCAGCCTTAAGTATATTGTGTAAGACATCATAAAAGAGGGCAAAATGGTTGAACCTTTGTTCCAGTTTCTCTGTAGATCATCTTTTTTTGTTAAGTTGGTGCCATAAGCCTCCCTCAATATTTCATTTTCCTAGTCCTTGAGCACAGTGGGGGGTGAGCCGGGGCTGCAGGTGAAATGGGGGCTGGGCTTGGCGCCGTGTATTCTTCTCCTGAATACGCTGCGAGGTACAATCTAACACATTCATGTTCATTCACTGACACACGGCCAGGAAACTAATGTACAGTATATCATCTTATTTGATGTAATATTACCATGAGAATGTCTTTGCTAGCGTCTAACATACAGTTGAAGTCGGTAGTTTACATACACTTAGGTTGGAGTCATTAAAACTCGTTTTTCAACCACTCCACACATTTCTTGTTAACAAACTACAGTTTTGGCAAGTCGGTTAGGACATCTACTTTGTGCAGGACACAAGTAATCTTTCCAACAATTGTTTACAGACAGATTATTTCACTTATAATTCACTGTATCACAATTCCAGTGGGTCAGAAGTTTACATACACTAAGTTGACTGTGCCTTTAAACAGCTTGGAAAATGACAGAAAATTATGTCATGGCTTTAGAAGCTTCTGATAGACTAATTGACATCATTTGAGTCAATTGGAGGTGTACCTGTGGATGTATTTCAAGGCCTACCTTCAAACTCAGTGCCTCTTTGCTTGAAAATCAAAAGAAATCAGCCAAAACTTCAGAAGAAAATTGTAGACCTCCAAAAGTCTGGTTCACCCTTTGGAGCAATTTTCAAACGCCTGAAGGGACCACGTTCATCTGTACAAACAATAGTACGCAAGTATAAACACCATGGGACCACGCAGCCGTCATACCGCTCAGGAAGGAGACGCGTTCTGTCTCCTAGAGATGAACATACTTTGGTGCGAAAAGTGCAAATCAATCCCAGAACAACAACAAAAGACCTTGTGAAGATGCTGGAGGAAACAGGTACAAAAGTATCTATATCCACAGTAAAATGAGTCCTATATCGACATAATCTCAAAGGTCTCTCAGCAAGGAAGAAGCCACTGCTCCAAAACCGCCATAAAAAAGCCAGACTACGGTTTGCAACTGCACATGGGGACAAAGATCGTACTTTTTTGGAGAAATGTACTCTGGTCTGATGAAACAAAAATAGAACTGTTTGGCCATAATGACCATCGCTATGTTTGGAGGAAAAAGGGGGATGCTTGCAAGCCGAAGAACACCATTCCAACCGTGAAGCATGGGGGTGGCAGCATCGTGTTGTGGGGGTGCTTTGCTGCAGGAGGGACTGGTGCATTTCACAAAATAGATGGCATCATGAGGATGGAAAATTAGGTGAATATATTGAAGCAACATCTCAAGACATCAGTCAGGAAGTTAAAGCTTGGTCGCAAATTTGTCTTCCAAATGGACAATGACCCCAAGCATACTTCCAAAGTTGTGGCAAAATGGCTTAAGGACAACAAAGTCAAGGTATTGGAGTGGTCTTCACAAAGCCCTGACCTCAATCTTTTAGATAATTTGTGGGCAGAACTGAAAAAGCATGCACGAGCAAGGAGGCCTAGAAACCTGACTCAGTTACACCAGCTCTGTCAGGAGGAATGGGCCAAAATTCACCCAAATTATTGTGGGAAGCTTGTAGAAGGCTACCCGATACGTTTGACCCAAGTTAAACAATTTAAAGGCAATGCTACCAAATACTAATTGAGTGTATGTAAACTTCTGACCCACTGGGAATGTGATGAAAGAAATAAAAGCTGAAATAAATCGTTCTCTTAACTATTATTCTGACATTTCACATTCTTAAAATAAAGTGGTGATCCTAACTGACCTAAGACAGGGAAGGTTTACTAGAATTAAATGTCAGGAATTGTGACATTTTTTGTTTAAATGTATTTGGCTAAGGTGTATGTAAACTTCCGACTTCAACTGTATGTGCATTAGCCAGTTTCCATTTAACTACCAAACTGGCTCCTCTGCTGTTCATTGTTCCAGGCAGTTGTTAAAGCTGCAGTTCCTCTGTCTTTCTCTATCTCAGCCTCGTGACAAAAAGCCCCTTGAACGATCTGGCCTTTAATCACTAAAACAGATTTTATTTTTCCTCTCTCTGGAATGACTGGGGCCGAATTGACGTGTAGCCTCCACAGCGCCGAGGCAAAATGGCTGTCCCAGTA
Source organism: Salvelinus fontinalis (assembly GCF_029448725.1). NCBI lineage: Eukaryota > Metazoa > Chordata > Actinopteri > Salmoniformes > Salmonidae > Salvelinus > Salvelinus fontinalis. The sequence continues at coordinate 73,647,441 of NC_074666.1, read as the reverse complement.
ACGGCTCACAAGCCCCTGGACAACCTGAGGCATGGCCATCCAATCCCACATCATTAAGGCTAGAGTCCTTTATTGTGTTGGAAGGCATTAAACGGTGCGCTGGCTCTAGCCCTGAAGTCACACTCCACTAGGAGAAAACAGCAGAAAAATAACAGCACAGCTGGATAATGACTTTTCCCTGGGAGGCTGACCATGTGTATGAAAGTGCTAATGATAGCAGGTACAATAAGCGAGCGCAAGGCTTTTACTGCGTCCAGATATATTTTCCTCAGCTAAACTTGCCAGTGATTTCCCCCATGTAGGTGTCTTACTGTAGTTTAAGAAGAGCCCCCCACCCCCCACCCCCCCCTCCTCTCCCTCCATCCCTCTCTCTCTCTCCCTCCATCCATCCCTCTCTCCCTCCATCCCTCTCTCCCTCCATCCTCTTCCTTCTCCAGTATCTAATCTCCTTATCAGCTGTACAGCTAATATCAAAGAGGACTGCGGTGTGAAAATCCTGCGAGTAAAACCCGCTGTCGGAGTCTAATTACAATTAGCTGGGCTCCAGACCCATTAGGCCTGGGGGGAAGAGTGCAAAAGCGCAGAAAATTAAAGCTACTGATCGCTAATGATCCCACAGACTAAAGGAATGTGTTCAGATTTGGGGATCTCTGAAATATACCCCGTCTCTTCTTCCTGTTTCTAAGTCTAAAGGCTGATCTCCAGGCCTTCTTTCAAATGCTCTGAGGGAAGGTGCAATTACAATGTTTCCACAAAGTTTTGGAGGCTGAAAGTTGTTCAACTGTTGGGTTAACACAGCCATTATTGTCTTGATATTAAACAAGACAAAACATATCCTGCTAAAAACCATGAGAATGTAGATGATAATAGTTTCTCCGCAAAGCTTTATAGCACACCAAAGTTCTTGCCGTTTATGGCATGCCATGACACTAGCCCGTGTCTGTGTGTCATGTGAGTAGTAAAATGTGCCTATGAAAGTTAATGAATGGTTATTAACCGCCATTATCCCATGTTACGAGTAACTTCATATTGATTTATGTACCTCACATCTTCACAAGTTCCCTTCAAGTGAAGCACTACTAAAATTCACTAAAGTGAAAGGAAGTTAAAAAGGAAATACCTCTCGTTTGATGATGTAAGCCCCAAGTTCTCCCTGGCAGCTGTGTTGGAGGACTATCCGGGGCAAGGAGATAGAAGAGTCCAGAGTTATTAGGGCCGTCAGGTAAGTGTGTGGCGACAGCGACAGCGGCCTGGGATGGGGTTGGAGGGAGAGGCGGAAAGCACCAGCTAATGAAAGCGTCTCAGGGAGTACTAAAGAGTCTACGTGACACTACTCCTAATTCGTCTGTCTGAGGACACAGATCAATTAATACATTAACAAACGATCAGAGACACTTCATCTTGCAATATGAAACCAGCAGCCTGGACTTGCTGCTCGGCCTCCCGTCCTGAATGGCTGATCAGCTCGGCTTCCATACACTGCAGTCCTCCATGCATCTCAACAGCCTCCACTAGTCAGACAGATAAAGATGTTGTAGATGCACGTTTTACTACAATTATTGTAACTGTTTTTATCCAATTTATCTCTGGATAATATGAGTCATTCAAAAGGTACAGTAGTTTGTTCAGATTTCTTTTTCAGATTCCTGATAGACTTTTCTTTGCGTTCTGACAAACCATTAAAATACAGTAGGTCAAACATACTGAAAGATTCAGTGGATTCAGTGGCGGGGACTGGCACAGCCATTACAGTAATTTGATCATCCTGTTGTAGAAGAACTTTCCTGCAATGCAGTAAATGTAAAACTTGTATTGTATTGGAGGTCACTTTGACTTGATTTTCCCTAACAAAAAATGTATCAACCCATTCAAAAATGTCCATTAATTATAATCTACATAATAATTCCCATTTCCTGTTGCTACAGGATTATTTTCCTGCTGTAGTAAACTGGCTCAAATTAAGATCCTACATCTGTAGCGTGAGTGAGTGAGTGTGTTGGTGGTATGTTGGGGAAGTCAACAGTAAACCAATGCTCCACACCAGCCAAGGCAGCCATATATCCACTCTGCTCTTCCCCCATTACCAGGCTCTCTGCTCAGCAGCCAGGACCCTGCCCTGCTCAATTATTCATGGCATTCAGGGGAAGACAGAAACATTCATGTTTTCTCCCCTCCTCGCCTCCTCTTCTAATGCAAAGGAACAAACGAGTGAAGAGAATGACACAGGCCACCCATCGATTCCTCCATCTCCCCATTTCTCAATCGTCCATCTCTAGGATTATTCCGGTTTGCTCCACCTCTAGTGACAGAGGTTGCGGTGGTGGTTGGGGAGAGGAGGGCAGTAACGAACACTGACCAGACGGTTTGTTGCTGTTTGGAGATTTACTTCTGGGAGGAGGAGGAGATGGTGGTGGGTGGTACCCAGGAGTATGCTGCATAACCAGGGCCTGTCTTTGTATACACATTCATCTATATCAGGGGGCAGCAGGGAAATGTAAGCCAAAGGTAATTGCCCCGGATAAGAACATCTGCTTGGTGAATAAATATTCTAATGAGGGGAGCTCACAGGTTCCCCAGACTGATCCAGTGCTGACAGTCCTCCGGAGGGACGACAGGTAATGCTCAACACCTGCACCTCAAATGGAAGAGAGACGCTCCCTCCCTCCCTCCCCTGCCACAGTAACTAAATGCTGGGCGACAACAACACACACCACAGCATCGTGTAAATCTTCTCCCAGATTAACTGGGTTAAGATTCCAGAAGTGCCAGCCACACAGACCATGCAGCTGTGTGGCACAGAAAGGGAATGGCTGAGATGTGGCGATGAAAGAGGAGGGGTAGTATGGCGAGATTGAGCGAGGGAGCCCCGTGACACACACACACCTTCAAAGAGGCCTGCTCGCTCAAAGACATGGAGATGCCTTTCCCAATTAGCATCAAACCCCTGTTAGCACGTAGCACCTCACAGGAACACTTAATTGCTTTGACTGCTGGGTAGGCCTGTGTCGGACAGTTTTACTCTGCCTAAACTGCAGTACTATAGAGGGAGTAGGGGAGCAGCTAGGGCTCCACTTTATGTCATGTTTTTGATATATAACATTCTATATTATTCATACACTTGGCTGTTGCTTTAATGGAAAATAACAAATAATTCTGAGGCTCAGAATGGACTGAACTGGAGGCTGGTAGAGTGGAGTAGCATCCTCCACAGCCGATTCTCCCCTCACTGAAATCCAAAACTGACAATCGATAGCCACAAGCACGCCCTGCGTTCCCGCTATGCAACAGACACAACCCAAATTCCACCACAGTTCAATAGCTTTATGATCAGAATGCCAAAAATTGGAGGGAAAGTCTTTTTTTCAAATCCTTAAGTTTACTGTGTCTTGGTACGGATGGTAGTGAAAAAATGTACGTCTGTAAATTAATATGGATTGCAAGGAGCTGCAATCTGCATTACTGTAGACATCTCAACATAAAAGGGAGGAATAGCAGAGAGTATTGAGTGGGGATTGTTGTGGTGGGGAGGGGATGGAAAACCACACAGCAGACACAACTGATCTGACTAATTACCAATGATCTCATACACAATTAATTAACACCTCTGGAGAAAGCACTGTACACACTCTTACTGTATGTTTTACACAACATATTTATGGTCAAAATGTTTTGGAGTGGAATAAAAAGGACTAAGCTATGGGTGATAAAATGGGAAATAAAAACCCTTTAAAATACGTTCAAAGAAGATATCCTTAAACAGTGAATCCAAAATGTGGCCCCCGAAAGTGTAGCAGCAACAGTTTGAGGAACTGGTCAAAACAAACAGATATAACTTCAAATGGTCCATACATGCCGGTTGGTTTAATTGTTAACTATGTCTGCAGAATATGAACGGAGGGAGAAATATGGTAAGCTGAAAATAACATCCAGTTAAATACATCTTTGGTGAAGAGGTTGAATAAATCTCAGGTGAAAAGGGAGGGAAGCGGCAGGCTCCTATAGAATATGGTTAAACAACCCAGTGCTCTCCCATCAATAAAACAACACATGAAAGTTGAATAACCATCAGCTCTGTTCGTGCATTTGGGAGGTGTGACCCCCCCCCCCGATCACAACAGAAGAGAAATGGAACAATTGTGGATGTGTGCAAACACAATTTGACCAACTGCGACAAAACTGCACTAACGAAATCACCACCGACCGGGTAGTTTTGCAATGTTCCTAAAACATCTACACACGCACACGCGCACACACACACACACACACACACACACACACACACACACACACACACACACACACACACACACACACACACACACACACACACACACACACACACACACACACACACACACACACACACACACACACACACACACACCAACGCATCTCTGAGCATTCACACACACCCACACACACTCTACCTCCCTCTGCAGTTCGAGGCAACACAATGGTCAACAAAAAGAGAGCAACTCTCTGTGGTACAGTACTCACCCAAAAATACATCATCATTTCAGATGTGGGACAGGTGAGGGTGCAGGCACGACGGAGAGTGTGGGGTTGAGCAGTGGGACAAGTCCAGCCAGTTTGAGCGTCAGGAAGAGAGGCGAGTCCGACCGTTTGGAACGAGTGCTTTACTGGTCCCTCTTCCACTGGGGCAGCCCTCCCTCTCAACTGTTCAATGGGGCTCGACTAGCTTTCCCCTCTTCTCTTCTTCCTCTGCCCTTCAATTTTCAAAAGCCGCCTTTTTCCTCTTCTTTCAGCCTCACAGAGAAGAAGCAGACAGAGAGAGAGGAAAGCTTGGGAGGTGTTCTAACCTTTTTCTTTTGATACTCTTGCCTCTCTCCCTCTCTTGCCTCTCTCTCTCTCTATCTTTCTCTCTCTCTCTCTTTCTCTCTCTCTCTCTTTCTCTCTCTCTATCTTTCTCTCTCTCTCTCTTGCCTCTCTCTCTTGCCTCTCTCTCTCTCTGTCTCTCTCTCTCCTCTCTCTCTGTCTCTCTCTCTCTCTCTCTCCTCTCTCTCTCTCTCTCTCTCTCACTCGATTTTCTCTCACTCTTTGGCTTGTGCTGTCTCTTATTGGTGAATGTGGAATCAGTCAGTACAGCGCGGAGGCTCAACTACAGCAGGAGCAGCCTGCGCCTGACAGCTGCCTCCAGCATTCCTCCACTGGAGCCGTGTTCCTCTGCATAGAGGAGTGCTGTGCTACGCGCCGAACAAATCGGGATCTCACAGACGGTACTGTAAAATTCAGCATCCCAGGGTGGGGGATGGAGGTGGTGGGGGTTGGTGGGGGGCTGGTGATGGAGAGAGCGGCAGGGTGGGGGGGAGGGAAGAGGGTTTTCTGTTGATGATGATGCTATTGATGGTGGCGTGCTATCTGAGGCGGGAGTGAGAAGATCACTCTCCTCTTTTCACTTTCTGACTGACTGAGACGATGTACTTAAGTAATGGCAGCTTCAGCTGTACGAGGAGCTGAGAGAAAACACTGCAGGGAGCACCAATAAAGACTGAATGTACTGAAAGTATGCCAAGGGGAACTAGGAGCATCAGCTTATTCTCACTCTTTTCTACTTTTCTGCAAAGGTTGTGTGAGTGTGTGTATCTTGTTTCAGCTATAGGATCAACCAGAAATAGAGTGGTCAAGAAAAACCAAGGGGGTTCAGATGGACCAAATTGTAGTTGGTAGTCATATGCAGTAGGTATGGCATATGAAAGAAGAATTTGGTTAGGGGTGAGAACGAAGCTCTGTGCTGTGTGGTGGGTGTGGGTGCCGAGAGACACGCTTTTGTGTGTTCTCCATCTGGCGGCTGTTAAGGGGAGGGAAAGGAGGGAGGAGGCTCGCCTATCTTTTAGACAGCATTGTAACAATGAGCCTGCCTCAGCAAATTTCTAAACATATCATCAATACACGGCTGGGCGCTAACGCTTTTAATATTAACCCTGTGGCAACCAGGGCAGACTGCGGAGAGCTGGAGTGTTTCTGCGGCTTCCTCCACTGCTGGATCATCCAATAAAATACGTCCTGGGGGATGAGCTAATTTGTTGTAGGATCCTAAAGAACATTTGCCAGTCATAGAGAACATTGTGGTAATGAACAGAAGAGATATATTCAGGTTATGTTACCCATCAGTAATTGCCACATAAGGAGGCTGAGTTAAATTTGCAGTTTGCAGCTGGCTCTGAGCGAATTGCGTACACAAGGGGCCTCGTTCATATGGCGTTACTGTCATCTTAAATTTATCAGCAGTTTTTTTTTCTTACCCCTTTTGTTTTCTTTTAAAAATGAGGAATTGATCGTTGAAATGTAAAACACCAGACGGTTATTTTAGGAACTCCAAATTTTCAGTCAAATATAGCTCATGCATAAGTAATGCATTTCTCACTACTTTGTTCTTTTATTATTGCTAGATCACAAGAGAGCCTCTCCACCACTGTGTACACACAATCTATTATTGTGGGCATTAACATACAAGTCATCCATATCTTTTTTACATGTCCACCAGACTCAATGGATTTACATTAGCAATCACGGTGGGTAAGCGCCCCCCACTCCTCCATCAATCTCTGATGGGAAATAAAAATGAAATGCACTTCTCAGGCAACTCGGATTAAGGATCACGCTTTTATCAAATACTGAAGTCTATTTCAAGTCCTCCTCATAAATAACTGAGGGGAAGGAGAGAGAGAGAAGGAGCGAAGAGAGAAAGGGAGGGAGCAAAAGGAGAGACAGAGAGAAAGATGGAGGGAAGGAGGAGGGGGAAAGAGACAGGCAGAGGGGGAGAGAGAGTGCATCACGGACTGAGGCTAATACGCAGGGCACTTGGGGTTTTAGGGATTAGAAAAAAGGTAGAATGGAGAAAATAAGATGAGAATTTGAAGGCATTTTAGCATCAAATAATCCCCATGTCTCCTTTCCAGGGATCTCCAGCCCTCAATTACCCATGAAAATGGAAACAGAAAGGGAATTGGGAAGAAGATGGAGCGTCTGGGCCGAGACATGTTGTTTTTCTCCTCCTACTCTCCTACTTCTATTCTCTCACCAGCTCCATTTTTCCATCCTATATAGTGTTTACCAGGATGCTAGTGGCTTTCCCGCCCATTTAGATTTCCCACCAACGTCTAGACCCCCCAGGGGACTCAGATGTCCATTATGGAGCCAAGAGCCTAAAGCTTTCAGAGAGAAAGGAGGAAGTAAAGGACTTAAATGCACTTTATTCAGCCCTAAAATGGCCACCCTCAGCTCAGCTCAGGATCTCCCCCCTTTTAAAGGAAAACTCCACCCAATTGACTTTTGGTATTTTTTTCATTAGTCCACTGTTGCTACAGATGATGCAAAAGCTCATCATCATGATGTGGCAAGTGACACTTTGCTTCTTGAAAGTCCAATATCTTGAACACTTGACTGCTGACATGCAAAATAATGTGGGACTGTATCAACAGCAGACGAATGAAAAAATACCAAAAGATAGTTTTTGAGTGGAGTTTTCCTTTAATATTTCATGGTAATCCTAGTGCTTGTCAGCAGGAATATCCCCATATCTGTTGTTGGACCATGCCCTGTTCTTCTCATCTTTACAGTGAGAGCATTGAGCTATGGTCCCCTGAGCACTCAGCCCAGGCCCCTGCCTTGAGCACGGGGTCTTAAGGGTCTTGGTATATACTAGACATGGTTCTCTCACCCCAGCCCCATCCCCATTTCTCTATTAGTCTATGGTGGCTGGTCTCAGCTGCTTCAACTAATGGGCTTTGTGCTGGTTGACCCAAAGACAGGAAGAAAGGATTCTCCATCCTGTGTCTCGTAGAAGGACTGTCTCTAATGACACTTCACTTTAAAGCGTTTCAAGAACAGCTGGTAAGGATCCACAGATGTACTTTATTCACAGGTAGATATTGATATTTCTATATGAGGAGGATCGGACTCATAACTAAGACTTCTGAACAGGTGGAAACATCCTCAAAGGTTTTAGCACTGGGGAAATAGGCCACCGCAGAAAGAAGGATTTTAAGGAAATATACTTTAAAAGTGGCATCTCCTGAAATTCTCTGAAAAACGTCAGTGGGTGCTCTACTTTCCAATTGCAGCAAAACATATTGTCAATCCCAATATATGAACTAGTCTTTCAAAATGAAAGAAAGAAAATACCCAACATCAAACAAACACATACAGTACACATACATTGAGTACACCAAACACAGCAACACACACAGACTGTACTGTATAGTCTGATGTTAATAATGCAGTGTTCACGTGGCATCTTGGCAGTGTTCAGCAACAGTAATTAGGGGTTGTGTGAGACCGAGGAGGGGCCTGGGCCCCTGTGTGTGATGCTGATATCACTCCGGGGCCAGACCTGGTGTGTCTGTTTGTGTGAGAGGCAGGCACAGTGAGTACCGTACTGTACACTGCCTGCCACACCTTGCTGTCACAGTGTGTACGGCAACACAATACAACACACATTGTAATGAACAAGTGGTGCACACTGTTCCTCTGTCCTTAGAGCAAAGCACTGCAGTCAAGTCAATGCCACAACAAGCAACACCGGAACAGACAACAGGAACGACATGGAGAAAATCTACACGACAGGGTGGCTATTATCTTCATTACCTACCTACCTACCTACCTACCTACCTACCTACCTACCTACCTACCTACCTACCTACCTACCTACCTGCCTGCCTGCCTGCCTGCCTGCCTGCCTGCCTGCCTGCCTGCCTGCCTGCCTGCCTGCCTGCCTGCCTGCGTGCCTGCGTGTAAAATGGCACCGGAAGAAAAGGCAGCAGTTTTACGGGCGCCCAACCAATTGTGCTATTATCTGGGGGTTTTTACGTTATTTGTAACTTATTTTGTACAAAATGTTTCTACCACCGTATTTTATGGAAAAAATAGCTTCTGGATATCAGGACAGCGATCACTCACCTCAGATTAGACTAAGATTTTTTCTTCAATAAGCAGGACGCACAGGACACACTCCGAACACCCAACAAGGCCAACAACCCAGTTATTGGCAAGAAGAAGAGACGCAGGTACAGAGGACACAGAGCGGGGTGCCTCATAAGGATCCGCAGAAGGCGAGTGGTAAAGCTGCCTTTACCGTCAATATTACTCGCCAACGTGCAATCATTGGACAATAAATTAGACGAGGTATGATCACGAATATCCTACCAACGGGACATCAAAAACTGTAATATCCTATGTTTCACGGAATCGTGGCTGAATGACGACATGGATATTCAGCTAGCGGGATATACGCTGCACCGGCTAGATAGAACAGCACACTCTGGTAAGACGAGCGTGGGCGGTCTGTGCATATTTGTAAACAACAGCTGGTGCACAAAATCTAAGGAAGTCTCTAGATTTTGCTCGCTTGAAGTAGAGAGTCTTTATGATAAACTGCAGACCATACTATTTGCCAAGAGAGTTTTCATCTATGTTTTTAGTGGCTGCTTATTTACCACCACAGACGGATGCTGGCACAGACGGATGCTGGCACGGAGCATGCATGAGAGCATCAGCTGCTCCGGATGACTGTGTGATCACGCTCTCCATAGCCAACGTGAGTAAGACCTTTAAACAGACGGCCTGACGGATTACCAAGACATGTGCTCCGGGCATGTGCTGACTAAGTCCGTAATACCAACATGTTTCAAGCAGACCACCATAGTCCCAGTGCCCAAGAAAACTAAGGCAACCTGCCTAAATGACTACAGACCTGTAGCACTCACATCCATAGCCATGAAGTGCTTTGAAAGGCAGGTAATAGCTCACATCAACACCATCCTCCCAGAAACCCTAGACCCACTCCATTTTACATACCACCCAAACAGATCCACAGATGATGCAATCTCTATTGCACTCCCCACTGCCCTTTCCCACCTGGACAAAAGGAACACCTACGTGAGAATGCAATTCATTGACTACAGCTCAGCGTTCAACACCATAGTACCCTCAAAGCTCATCAATAAGCTAAGGATCCTGGGACTAAACACCTCCCTCTGCAACTGGATCGCCCCCAGGTGGTGAGGGTAGGTACCAACACATCTGGCACGCTGATCCTCAACACTGGAGCCCCTCAGGGGTGCGTGCTCAGTCCCCTCCTGTACTCCCTGTTCACCCATGACTGCGTGGCCAGGGACGACTCCAACACCATCATTAAGTTTGCAGACAACACAACAGTGGTAGGCCTGATCACCGACAATGACGAAACAGCCTATAGGGAGGAGGTCAGAGACCTGGCCGGGTGGTGCCAGAATAACAACCTATCCCTCAACGTAACCAAGACAAAGGCGATGATTGTGGACTACAGGAAAAGGAGGTGCGATTACGCCCCCATTCTCATCGACGGGGCTGTAGTGGAGCAGGTTGAGAGCTTCAAGTTCCTTGGTGTCCACATCACCAACAAACTACAATGGTCCAAACACACCAAGACAGTCGTGAAGAGGGCACGACAAAGCCTATTCCCCCTCAGGAAACTAAAAAGATTTGGCATGGGTCCTCAGATCCTCAAAAGGTTCTACAGCTGCAACATTGAGAGCATCCTGACTGATTGCATCACTGCCTGGTATGGCAACTGCTCGGCCTCAACCGCAAGGCACTACAGAGGGTAGTGCGTACGGCCCAGTACATCACTGGAACTAAGCTGCTTGCCATCCAGGACCTCTACACCAGGTGTCAGAGGAAGGCCCTAAAACTTGTCAAAGACCCCAGCCACCCCAGTCAAAGACTGTTCTCTCTACTACCGCATGGCAAGCGGTACCGGAGCGCCAAGTCTAGGACCAAAAGGCTTCTCAACAGTTTTTACCCCCAAGCCATAAGACTCCTGAACAGGCAATCAAATGGTTACCCGGACTATTTGCATTGTGTGCCCCCCCAACCCCTCTTTTACGCTGCTGTTACTCTCTGTTTATCATATATGCATAGTCACTTTAACCCTACCTACATGTACATAATACCTCAATCAGCCTGACAAACCGGGGCCTGTATATAGCCTCGCTACTGTTATATCCCCGCTACTGTATATAGCCTCGCTACTGTTATAGCCTCACTACTGTATATAGCCTCACTACTGTATATAGCCTCACTACTGTATATAGCCTCGCTACTGTTATAGCCTCACTACTGTATATAGCCTCACTACTGTTATAGCCTCACTACTGTATATAGCCTCACTACTGTTATAGCCTCACTACTGTATATAGCCTTACTACTGTATATAGCCTTACTACTGTATATAGCCTCGCTACTGTTATAGCCTCGCTACTGTTATAGCCTCACTACTGTATATAGCCTCGCTACTGTTATAGCCTCACTACTGTATATAGCCTCACTACTGTATATAGCCTCGCTACTGTATATAGCCTCACTACTGTATATAGCCTCACTACTGTATATAGCCTCGCTACTGTATATAGCCTTACTACTGTATATAGCCTCGCTACTGTTATAGCCTCACTACTGTATATAGCCTCACTACTGTATATAGCCTCACTACTGTTATAGCCTCACTACTGTATATAGCCTCACTACTGTATATAGCCTCACTATTGTATATAGCCTCGCTACTGTATATAGCCTCACTACTGTATTTAGCCTCACTACTGTGTATATAGCCTCACTACTGTATATAGCCTCGCTACTGTTATAGCCTCGCTACTGTTAGAGCCTCACTACTGTATATAGCCTCGCTACTGTATATAGCCTCGCTACTGTATATAGCCTCACTACTGTATATAGCCTCGCTACTGTTATAGCCTCGCTACTGTTATAGCCTCGCTACTGTTATAGCCTCACTACTGTTATAGCCTCGCTACTGTTAGAGCCTCACTACTGTTAGAGCCTCACTACTGTATATAGCCTCGCTACTTTTATAGCCTCACTACTGTATATAGCCTCACTACTGTATATAGCCTCACTACTGTATATAGCCTCACTACTGTATATAGCCTCACTACTGTATATAGCCTCACTACTGTATATAGCCTCACTACTGTATATAGCCTCGCTACTGTATATAGCCTCGCTACTGTATATAGCCTCACTACTGTATATAGCCTCGCTACTGTATATAGCCTCACTACTGTATATAGCCTCGCTACTGTATATAGCCTCACTACTGTATATAGCCTCGCTACTGTATATAGCCTCACTACTGTATATAGCCTCGCTACTGTTATAGCCTCGCTACTGTTAGAGCCTCACTACTGTATATAGCCTCACTACTGTATATAGCCTCACTACTGTATATAGCCTCGCTACTGTATATAGCCTCGCTACTGTATATAGCCTCACTACTGTATATAACCTCGCTACTGTTATAGCCTCGCTACTGTTATAGCCTCACTACTGTATATAGCCTCACTACTGTTATAGCCTCACTACTGTATATAGCCTCACTACTGTGTATATAGCCTCACTACTGTGTATATAGCCTCGCTACTGTTATAGCCTCGCTACTGTTAGAGCCTCACTACTGTATATAGCCTCACTACTGTATATAGCCTCGCTACTGTTATAGCCTCGCTACTGTTATAGCCTCACTACTGTATATAGCCTCACTACTGTTATAGCCTCACTACTGTATATAGCCTCACTACTGTTATAGCCTCACTACTGTATATAGCCTCACTACTGTATATAGCCTCGCTACTGTATATAGCCTCACTACTGTATATAGCCTCGCTACTGTATATAGCCTCACTACTGTATATAGCCTCGCTACTGTATATAGCCTCACTACTGTATATAGCCTCGCTACTGTTATTTTTCCACTCTCTTTTTTGCTGTTGTTTTTATTTATTTACTTATCTATTGTTCACCTAATACCTTTTGTTTTACTTAAAAATTACCCTGTTGTTTAGCGCCTGTAAGTAAGCATTTCACTGTAAGGTCTACACCTGTTGTATTTGGCCAACGTGACAAGTGTGTGTGTGTGTGTGTGTGTGTGTGTGTGTGTGTGTGTGTGTGTGTGTGTGTGTGTGTGTGTGTGTGTGTGTGTGTGTGTGTGTGTGTGTGTGTGTGTGTGTGTGTGTGTGAATGCGGGCGAGTGAGTGAGTGAGTGAGTGAGTGAGTGAGTGAGTGAGAGAGAGAGAGAAGGAGAGCAAGCCTGCCAAATCGTTTCTAGTATTTTTAAATGCAACAATACAATACAATACAATAAAACATGTAAAATAAGTATACTTAGTGAAATTCTGAAACTGTGTAGATTTTGTAGGATAAATACTGACCGATTAGTGATATTTGAAAGTCTGAAGCCTCAGTATTATTGTCAGTGACTGGTGGACCCTGAGAAACTGTTGTGTTGTCCCCTTCTCCCCATCGGCCAAGAACAATAGAGACACCTTTTCAGTGCATTAAAGCCCTTTTAAAAGGGAAGTGAAAGCCACCTCTCTGACAGGTAGGCTGTTTGATGTCTTTGTCACTTCCTCATCCTTCAAAGGCTTCAGCTCAGCACACGCCACCATGCTCTGAATCATTTACTGTGCTCTCTCTCTCTCTCTCTTTCTCTCTCTCTGTGTGTGTGTGTGTGTGTGTGTGTGTGTGTGTGTGTGTGTGTGTGTGTGTGTGTGTGTGTGTGTGTGTGTGTGTGTGTGTGTTTGTGTGTGTGTTTGTGTGTGTGTGTGTGTGTGTGTGTGTGTGTGTGTGTTTTGTATCTGTGAGTGCGTTCAGTTGACTTTTTGGACATATTTTGATATTCCTATCAGCAAAGTTGCAGGAAACATATTTCTATACTGTAAACTTTTTTTTCTACAACATCCCTTTTTATGTACCCTAATTTCTTGTTGTAATTTTTACATACCATGCTGACTTCTTGTGGTGACCACATAGGACCACACCCATACAGACAATAGGATGCCAAATGGACACATGGTGTAGCAAACTGTTGGAAACACACTTGGAGAGAAAATAATCTCCAGCATTGTGTTTGCCTAGGAGCCACAACATAGTTCTCTCATGAGGATGGCTCTAGAATTCCTCACTTCCACAGTTTTGGATTCGTGCCATTTTGGTAACAGAAACAAGCCGATTCACATGGTTCTTAACTGACAGAAGCATGATAGATCTATCCAATTGTAAAGATACATAATAATGTTGAAAATGAACAGAAAATCAATTATCTTATAACATATAACAAGTTACCCATCCTGAGTTCGTCAACATTTCTTATCCCTGTGTGACATTACTGAAAGCCTGTATGCCAAATGACATCAGCCGATTTATATCCAAGTCTAAACCAACATGAAATTTCCTTTTGACAGAAAGGGTAAATACTTAGCATTAATTCTTAACCCAAGTATCAACTTGTACTCTCAAGCCCTTAATTATAATCTTGTAATTTTCATTTAGGCTGTCTGCATGAAACTACATTTCATGAATTATTTAGCTGGTTATGCTCTTTTCCCAAAGGAAACTAGACTCTCTCTCTATAAGAACCTCAAAGGCAGAGAAAAAAAGAACCACATATGCCTTCACCTCTGTATCTAGGGCCAGAGAAGAATGTAGAAGACTTTGTTGACATCTTCACTTGTACTCACATGGGGCTTTCTTAGCTTCAGCTCAAACCTTTAGAGGAACCAAAGCCTTTCAAAAGAATGAAATACAACAAATGGCTAAGATGTGGTGGGGATTCCTTGACTTAAAACTTACCGTGCAGGACTTTCATATCGTGGAACATATAACAACTTCAGATAGCAAGATGTCAACAGTAGGGGCATCAAACCCAGCCACAAGAGACTGCAGGCAGAGATCCATCCACCTGAATTCTCCGCTGCACCACAGAGCCACGTGAGGCGCTCAGTACAAAATGGAGGTAAGTGTGAGAAGTAAGTGTGATGTGAGGGGCCAGAGCTGCTCTTACCAGTCTCGTGAAGAGGGGAACTCCTAAATGCCAGAGGTGCTCGTTGAGCAGCCCGCTGTACACCACGTTCCCGAAGACAGCAATGCTTCCTGATTTACACAAGGTGTTTCCTACAGGGACACAAACAGAGAGGAGAGAAAACACAGTCATTCAAATGGACTACACTATACTCCAGCAATGTACTAGGCTTTATTAGCAAGATTGGAAAATTAAATCATAGGAAATCATTGCACAGCCACATGAATTGAAATAAAAGAAAGAAATAAGAAATATAATAGAGCACCACATTGATTGTTATGAATATTGATTTCAGAGGTTTATGATGAACAGGGAAACGTAGCTGCTGTGAAATCGATAGCACAAGTACCTGTGTTCCAACTGCATATGATGGAACCTCCAGCTAGCCTAATGAGATGCTTACAGTGATAACATCAGTGTGTAACGATCAGAGGTGTGCTGAAGGAAAGATCTGACAGAGAAAGTCTGTACAAAGCCACCCATGACTGTGCCTCATACAGTATGTCATACAGCTCTGGTTAGTCCTTGTTTCATCAACACAGAAAGTCAAACTCCTTGACCCTCGAACTCCCGTTTCCTCCATCCTCCACCCCCCTTAGTCGCATTACCACCCCCATTAGCACACTCTCCATGTGAGGACAGTCAGACCACAACATTTGCAACCCTGTATGAGACATGTAAGCCCGGCCCTCAGCCCTCCTCCTCCAGCCCTCCTCCTCCAGCCCTGGCCACAGTTACACGGCTGCTGTGTATGAAGAGCTTCTGCCTGGAGAGGAGAGAACCACTCTTAGTTAGGCCCCTGCAGCAGCTGAGGAGCCAGCCCACACACTAACACCAAGGTCCCCACAACATATGATTTACACACACACACTAGTACACATCCCCAAGTATGATGAACGCAGGTCCCCATTGTAATTTCTGCACAAAGGAATGCTGCAAAGGGGAGGTGGGGGAAACTGGAAGCAGTGCTGACAAGCAACACATGCATTATTTAAAAACAAAAGTAAAAAATGCCCATTAAAGTGTCAGTGGTGCTCTCGGCGGCTGGCGGTGGAGGTGGCTAGGGCGCGGTGTGTGTATTACTGTTATTAATGGGCCAGGCGTGGGGGGCATTGCTACGCTGTGATTGCTTTGCTGTTGCCATCCAGGGTTCACACTATTTCTTTTCACCCATTCTTTTTCAAGAGCGTGTGTGCAAGTGTATGTCTGTGAGTGAGTGAGAGAGGGAGAGAGAGAGATAGAGAGAGAGAGAGATACACTGCAGGCCGGGAGCAGCGTCAATGAGCTCCTACTGCTAATTAAGAGAGGGACCTTCCCCAGCGAGTAGCAGCACAAGTGCTTCTATCATCCTCTGATACAGTGTCATGTTCTTCCTAAATACAGTGTGCTGGGGATGGGGTGGACATATTGGAAATAAGTACATAGCACTTCACTATGTAGCATGAGATAAAGGGTTACTGTTACTGACAGTAACCCTTATTACTACAGTCAACCTTTAACTGCCTCAGTCTCCAACACATGTTACAGTAATACCTTTGGAGTACAGAAAGATGATGTAATACTTCTCTGAGAAGAAAGAAGACGACACTGTGGTCCTGTGACTGAGTGTTGGCTCTCTCCTCAGCTCTGACACCACTTCACTACAGAGGAATTTAAAGTGTAGGGAAAATCAAGCAATCAAGCAATCAATACAGTATCCCTCTAGCTACATATTCATAAACAGAGGAAGGCTCGAGGCAGTTTATGTCACATTCTTCTCTGTAACTGCCTCTGAAATGCAGCCAGAAAGTAAGGTGCTAAAAAAACATTTGATTTCAACTCATAGTTCCACCATTTAAAAATAGCATGTGGAGCATTTCTTCGATTTAATAACATGTGTTCATTCTTTAATCTGGTGACATGTGGTTATTGGTTCGTCTGTGTTAAAGAGTCGATATTCTGTTTTTGGTAGCCATGTCTTTTTTCTGTTAGGTCCTCTCAGCAGTTGTGTGCTTCTATCTTATCTGCAGACTCAACATTATCGAGGCCAACCTCTGATTAATTATTAATTGTGTGATTAAAATGTAGAGAAGGAGGTGGGGGGGGGGGGGGTGGGGGGGGTTGGGTTGCAGCCTGTATCCTTTCTACATCATTGGTGTCGGTCTCCACAATGTTGTTAACCAGACTTTCAAATGACATTTTTCATCGCTATCTTTATATATGTTTTTGTTACATATCAGAACAGGGCATTTGACAGGAAGCTTCTAACAGAGCGTAATGGACAAATCACAAGGCACATGTGATGGCGATTGTGATGGTGATGGGGTGGTGGGTGTTGTTTTATTAAGTGAGTGATGCCGTCTCTTCGACTGAGTGTGCCTGGCGCGATCCTCCTCTGGATCGGTATGTGACTCCCCCTTTCATCTCAGAGTCACACACACAGAAAGACATCATGAGGGATTTGGAGCCCAACACTTCCCTGTCAGACTACAAGCAGCATCAGCCATGTGTAGCTTACTTCACCAAATGAGGACCTAAAAAAAAATCCCCGAAAAATGTGTACCTCTCACTGCAAACCATAAGCAGTGCATGCAGTGTAGTGGTAGTCATTTGTAGCACAATACAAAGCATTGAATGAAGTATAAAAACAAACAAAAATGTATCGGTCAATTATTGTCAAAAGTGTTTGCAATAATTTAGGTGTTGGATGAGATTTTTTTAATGAACCAGATGTGCAGTGTTTATCTGCTTATGTGTGTGTGTGTGTGTGTGTGTGTGTGTGTGTGTGTGTGTGTGTGTGTGTGTGTGTGTGTGTGTGTGTGTGTGTGTGTGTGTGTGTGTGTGTGTGTGTGTGTGTGTGTGTCCTTCCCTGGCCACTGCTCTCACATGTGCTCCCTGACAATGCAGATGAAGGTGGGGAGCTGGAGCACAGAGCTCCAGAGTGATGCAGCTCAGAGCTCCTTGTTTCTAGCGACAAGGCACATTGCTGCAATGCAATAAGGGCAAACAACACTTTTAATAATTCAGGGCATGATACCGTGAGGGGGGATGGGTGGGGGAGAGATGCCTTAGAGTACCGCAGAATGGCTCATTTAGCCCCTGCCACGCATTATTAAAGTTGTATCGAGCCCCCTCCTGAGTCCTTCCTCAAGTCTTTTCCCCCTTCCTCATTCCAAAAGCCTGCAAGGTAACCAATAAGAGCTAGCAACATTTATAAACAACAAAGTACCCTGCACCTTGGAGGAGGTAAACAATGGTGTTCCTCTTAATCTCCTTTTTCCGTGCTCTCCGTGAGTCCTCAGGTCCAGAATTTGTCATTGCTTTATCCTGTTTGAACTGTAGTCCACAGAGCCTTCTCATTCCGGATTATGTTCTTCCTGAGCTATTCCCATGGATGCATAAAAATGTGGGGAATGAACCTTGCATGGAATCCGTTGGAGTAATAAAATAGTCCTCCTGTGGTAATGACGGACGTATGATGGTATAGCTCTGGACATATTCAAAGAATGATAATAGTATTTAATAAGAAAGAAGATTTCTGCTCCAATGTGCTTTCCCTATTCTACGTTAAAATAGGTTGACGCTGAAACAGACAGGCTTGTCTACTCTGTACACTACACAGTTGCTCCAAAATAATACAGTTGGATTCAGAACAAAAGCAATGCATTGGAGAATTTGAAACAAAATGTTTTCCTTTTTTCATGTCAATCACATAAAATAAGTATTACAAAATGCAAATTGTTACCATGTAATTACTAATTAAATGCCAGAGAACAATGCACAGACTATAAAATAATCAGATAGTGACAGGTGCAGTGTACACTGCTGCAGGGTCCTCTTAAATCATAATAAATGTTTCCTGAGAGTGCAACATACTCCGCCACATATGCAAAATGCAGCAAACCAAGGAGAAAAGAAAAACCTGCCCATGAAAGTCAGAGGCGTTATGGTAGACATAGAGTTTGACGATAGACCTTGTAAATCAGTGTAGCTGGAATAGCCAGCCAGCCAGTCAGCCAGTCAGTCAGCCAGTGTGACTCGTTCTATCTCTTTCTCTCTTTCTGCCTGCCATTTTAGCTGCTCAACTCAGAGGTCCCATTTTCTTCAAATATATGTAAATTAGCCACGTTGGCTCCTGTTGTTGAGGCTGTAGGGCTGATCTGGTCTGATCCTAACAGTGAAACCTATCTACTTACTTAACTGTACCACAGGCCTCCCGCCACCCTCCCTCCCTCCTCCAGGAACCCAGCAGTAGGAAGAAAGAACGAGGTCCCTGAGGGATCCCTCCTCTCATAACACAAGCCCTGTTAATAGATGAGTCATTACATTCAAAGTGAACAATTATTTTAATACCATAACATATAAAAAAGAAAAACGAATAAAGGCAGATATATAGGCAGCATATATTGTAGCTTGCATAGCGCCTATGAACTTTGATCCGAGCTAATGTAGTTATTGTGTCATATTGAGGCAGTAGGGCCAGCGGAGGGAGGGAGGCTCCAGCTACAGTAAATGCCATCTCCTCTCCTTTTCTTTTCCTTCCCCTTTGCTCTCCCCTCCTCTAATCTCCTCTCCTCTCCTCTCCTCTCCTCTCCTCTCCTCTCCTCTCCTCTCCTCTCCTTTCCTCTCCTCTCCCGTCCTCTACTCTCCTCTCCTCTCCCGTCCTCTACAGTTCTCTTCTCTCCTCTCCCGTCCTCTCCTCTACTCTCCTCTCCCATCCTCTTCTCTCCTCTCCTCTCCCACCCTCTTCTCTCCTCTCACGCCTTCTCCCCACTCCTCCTCTGCCCTCCCCTCCTCTGCTCTACTCTCCCCTCTCACCCCTCTCATCCTCTCCCGTCCTCTACAGTTCTCTTCTCTCCTTTCCCCTCCTCTCAACCCTTCTCCCCTCCTCTCCTCTTCTCGCCTTTCCTCTCACATCCTCTCCAATTCTCTCCTCTCCTGTCCTTGTGCATTATGAATGGAGCCATGTTCAGTCACGGACTGGCTGCACTTTCTGAACTTTCGCTGAGTGAGTTCTACTGGCTCCTCTACTCTTTAATCATTCCCCATTAGAGCAGAGGCCTGTTGACTTCCAGTATGGAGATGAATAAGGCTGTAGCACAAGCACCAGCCATATCTGGCTGCAGGCAGGAAGGAAGGTATTCACAGCACTAATAATAAGCCAGGGCCCCAGACCCAGACACAGACACAGACACAGCTGATGAAGCGCACTGGATCTGGGGAGGAGGATGAGGAGGAGGAGGAGGAGAGCCTCTGACGGTGGATGACATCAGTGTCATCAACACTGGAACTGTTATTGATTTAGTAGCCTTCAAAACTATTACTGACGTCATCACCTTCATCTTCATCAGCCTTCGTCATCTGAGGATAAGAATTTACTTATCAGCCAACATTAAAATTTATCAATAAATAAATTAGCTATTAAATTGAAACTATAGAGCATGAAATATTTGACAAGCATTCACATTTTGGGAGCTTTTTAAAAATGTTTTATTCAAAACTACAGGAGAATTCTTGAGCTCCTGGAAATTGGAGAGAACTGGGAGAGACAACAGTGGATGGAGATGCAGCTCATATGTCTCTATGTCTCCACTGTAGCCTGTGTTAAGGTGGACTGGTCCACTCAGTAGAATGGCGTTGTGATGAAGGGCCTTTAGGATTGCATCAGACTATTGATTGCTAGCAGCACTGAGAGACGTGGTTTACCATCGTTATAAACAACCTTTTTGTGAAGTACAGTTTGGGGAAAGAAATGATTTTATTTAGTAGATTTCTAGATTTGACTGTTGAATAATTTATGGCTACACAACCCTTGGCAGGGGAGTGAGAAAAACCCCACAAAGAGCACATATCAAATGCTATCATATACAGGCCTGCATACTTGAATGCTTCTCTTTCCAATAGATTTTTCCCACTCAACCTACATGGGCTCTGCTTTGTCAACATCAGTTGAGTGAGAAGTCCCGAGGGCCAGCAAATCTCCTGTAATCTGCCAGACTTTTCTGCCATGTATGGCACACTTGTTTTCCTATATCCCTCTAAGTGTTATTGAGTCTGCAAACTCTGACATTGTTTTATCAATTTGGATCCAGTATCTGGGTGAAATGCCCAGTAAGACTGTTTGAATTACTTGAGCTGTGGTGAATATTATGCCAGATGTATTCCTCACCCAGATGCTCTGTATTAATTGATGGATAAATTACAGAATGATGGCTATGTAAACAAATGCATGTATTCTTCACATCAATTAATAATTCAATTAATTCACATCAGATCTTTTCACATCAGATATTTTTCAGAGCTGATCTGATTAGTCAAAAGACCAATTAGTGAAAAGAAGATCAGAATTGGGTTACCTGTGTAAACACAGCCTATTTGATCTATTTATGTCCTTGGTCAGGGGCTGATGACAAGTGTCTGTTTAAGAGTCCTCATGGCAAAAGGTGGATAGCATCAGTAATCCTGCACTAAGGAAATACTCGAGCAGCAGCTCACATAGTGGGGGAGGTGGAGGAGGAGGTGGGGGGTCTATAAAATATCAAAGCAGATCGATTAGCCTGACCTCATACCATATCCATGTTGTGCAGCGAGGGAGGGAGCCATACAGGGTCAAATCAGGTCAAATCAAGGGACAAAACAAAGCATGCCTAATGATATTTTTCAGATTTCTGGCATAGATTATTTTCTTAATAACGATAGAATAAATCATATATTGACCTATTTTGTGGGTAAATTCATCCAAATTAGCATTATTGTCATTCTCACTTGTACCGAAGACAAACTGTGAATGCTACAGTGCCGCAGCAGTCGTTCCTTCCTGAAAAATAAAAAAGAACCACCAGGGATGATGGCTCTCACATCGTGTTCCACATTCCTGTTGTCTAGTATCGGCTTTATAAAGACCATGGCCCACTCAATTGCACTCCAGAGGCAGAAGCTTACTAACGGAAGAGAAACCAGGTCAGCTGATAGGGGAATTGTATTGTTATCTTTATATGTGCGCCGCAGATACAGTGGTGGAACTCTTGTTAGCGACTCTGCCGTTTACAAAGCAATCAGGCTGGGTTATCGGCACGGGAGGAGCGGCACTAACCTACAGTAATCCACTCCATGTTTGCTAATGAACGGCTGCGCGGCTTGGTGCCCTGGCTATAGCTACGCCACGGACGGAGACTGAAGATGGAGAGAGCTCCAGAATAAACAGGAATAGGGGAGAGGGTGGAGGGACAGGGGTCTGGGGTATGGGAGAGGGTGAGGAGGGGGGATGTTGCCCTGTCTTGACATCCCATCATGAGACCCCTTGGCTGGGCCAGTCGGGGAGGGGAGGGAGGGAGGGGAGGCTTGCTGCTGCTTGCTGGCGATGCAGAGTCTGTTTGCTGTGCATCCATCAACCTCTGTGTCCTGCCGAGGAGGCGATCAATACTCAACACAAAAGCTCATTGATGACAGACAGCTCTTGACAAACATATAGCATTTTTTCTGTCTAGTATAGCAATAATCTCCAAGGTCAGTGTGAGTCATTCAAGACGGTGGAGACACAAGGAGCTCATGCGAAGCGCCGTGAGACGGCTTCTTACGGGCTCAAACAAAGGGATTGCGCTGATGTATTTTAGTCTCTATTTTACTTCTTGGCACATTGTTAGGCTCCACATTATAAAGAGAAGGAGAGGCACCGTGAACATGACAATTGGCGAAACTGTCATGCACTGTCAATCATTGACAGGAAAACCCCAAGGACAATCCACAGACCAGGAAGCTAATGGCTCCAGATCATTGGTTGCTGTTGCTTTGAATGTGACATATTGTAAACCATCGGAATCCGCCACTGTTGATCTAAAAGGAATTTATACCTTTCAAAACACATGTCTCACACTGAATATAATATACATAGATCTAAAGTCCACATACAAGCCCTTACCTCCCCCTCCCCACCTCTCCAATCCACTCAGACCCGACGCCAGGGTAAAGTGACTAAGGGGGTAGTTGAAATCAGTGAGGGGGCACAATTTTGGGGGGTTCTTGCATTGCAATTATATTGAATTCTGCTTATATCACGCTATACCACAATAAACATAACAGTCAAATGCCATGACAGGTAGGCTACAGATGTCGGGCCGATCTCTGCTGAACAGCACATTACACACTACAGCAAGGCTTTTAGTGATGAATATAGGCTACAAGATAGATAATAGGGCAATTAATCTATTACAAACAGCCTATGTGACACACAGCTGTCTTACCAAAACAATGCAAACTAAATGCTGAAAGTAGTAGCCTATGCATGCAAACAAAATTACAGACAAAACCGCGAATGTGAACGAATGAGGACAGAACAAAACAGCGGTACCAAGTAGGCCTAGTAAACAAAATATCAGATGGATAAAGGCATGACACAATCTATAATTAGGCTAGTTACATTAGTAAACAAACACAGTAAAGAAAAGGTGAATGAAGATCCAGATAACCAAAACAGCCTACAGCCTATTACTGTGAGATGCAGCCATGCACAGCTGTCTTGCCAAACAAATATGCCTATAGGCCCTCTTCCGACATGGAAAACCATGCAGCTCATGAGTACAGCAACATGTTGTGATACGGCACAATGCATGTTTTTGAATCAAATTCTGTCACATGGAATGACGCTGGAGAGACGAAGCAGGTACGGGGAGTAAAACATTTACTAAATAAGGGACATGGATCGAGACAGGAACAGTGTCAGCAAACAGGTAACACAAATAAAAGACAATCAATGCAGCAGCGGGGAACATATCTGGGGAACTGACAAATATAGGGGAGGTAACAACAGGTGATGAGTGAGTCCAGGTGAGTCCAATATCGCTGGAACGCGTGACGAGGAAAAGCAGGTGTACGTAATGGATGGAAGGAGTGCGTGATGCAGGGCAGCCTGGCGCCCTCAAGCGCCAGCGGGGGGGGGGGAGGATAGCGGGAGCAGACATGACAAATTCGAAAACGTTGTCACGCCCTGACCATAGTTTGCTTTGTATGTTTCTATGTTTTGTTTGGTCAGGGTGTGATCTGAGTGGGCATTCTATGTTGTATGTCTAGTTTGTCTATTTCTATGTGTTTGGCCTGATATGGTTCTCAATCAGAGGCAGGTGTTTGTCGTTGTCTCTGATTGGGAACCATATTTAGGTAACCTGTTTTGTATTGTGGGTTGTGGGTGATTGTTCCTGTTACTGTGTTCCTGTGTTTGTGTTGTCACTTTACGGGACTGTTTCGTCTTCGTTCGTTTATTCGTTATTTTGTTTGTTTCAAGTATTCATATTAAAATGGATACTCACCACGCTGCATCTTGGTCCGACATTTCTTACTCCTCGTCGGAGGAGGACAAAGAATTCCGTTACAAAAGTTTCCAATACGTACAGTTCCATTTACAAATACAAAAACCAATAGGCTACCAAGAAAACAATAATAGAATGTATTTCTATGATGAATCATACCGATACGTAGCTATATTTTGGGTACGTCATTTGGGCTCTTGATTGGAATTATATTGAATTTTGCTTATTTCAAGCTATACCACAATAAACATAGAAGTTCAAATGCTTTTGACCAAGAAATGACAGGTTTGTGCGAAATCTCCACTACGCTCTATCAGCACCATGGACAGCGCCCTACAAGATTTTAATTAAAAAACAACCAGCTAGATTGATTCTTACCTTTTCAGAAGAGTCACATTTACATGTCCTTAAAAACAGCCTAGAACTAACTACAAAAACACTATTCCTTGTGTTTCCATCTGTAGCATATGCAAAACATAATATTGTTGTTTTATATTGTATTGTTGTTTTTTCTTTTCTAAAACAATAATTGTCGACCTCACAGTTTGGAGATTTGAACACTAAATACATTAGGGCATTGCATGCATAGGCCTATTGTCTTAGGCGTCCACTGTATTAATATGAAAATATATACAGTGCCAGTCAAACGTTTAGACCCACCTACTCATTTAAGGGCTTTTCATTATTTTACAATTTTCTACATTGTGGAATAATAGTGAAGGTATCAAAACTAGGAAATAACACATATGGAATCACGTAGTAACTAAAAAGTGTAAAAGTGTAAAACAAATCAAAATATATTGTATATTTGAGATTCTTCAAAGTAGCCACCCTTTGCCTTGATGACAGCTTTGAACACTCTTGGCATTCTCTCAACAAAAAACATATTTTTTTCCCAATATAAATTTGCCTGCATCTTTATGTGCTCTAATATCATAGACTCATTTATTTGGGGCTAATTCCCCACCTGAGTAAGTGGAAACTCTAAACATTTGCTAGCTCACTAACTCTAAAGATAATACCCACTCATTGTAGCCATGTATTAATCTAAAGGTACATTTAGATTTTAAAATTGTATACAATCAGAACACTTTTCAAGTGGCTGACTTGCCACAGCAGCAGGCCCCATCAAAGCAGGTACAGGAGTAAAACACTTTCATTACAGGAGTCATGAGGATAATGTACTTTACTGTTTGACCAAATCATGGTTTAATCCTCCTAAAAAATAGGACGTTTTTAGTAAGGTGAATGAATGTGCAGCCCACACAGATGCAACCAATACATTTTTTAACTCCCACAGCCTGCTGTCAAAAGGTTGAAAAATGTGACTAAATGGTCGCAGTCTGGAGCCCTGCCTTGTGGGATTTTCTGCCTTGAGGCATACTCTCTAACCTTCATATTACTTCAACGAAAAAGGTCTCCATCTTCGCAATCAACAGTAGCCTAGGCCAATGCTCCTCTCTCACTTTGTCTCTGTCCTCAGCAGCAGGGCAACCGTGACAATTTGGACAGCTAAAACATTTTTTTATCGTCTTTTTATTTATTTAATCTGCAGAATGCTGGCAAATACCGGCCAACGGAAAACCTGCGCCCCAATGGCTTTCCATAGCCCCCCTACCAGTGGAGGCTCCTCAGAAGAGGCAGGGGAGGACCATTCTCCTCAGTGAATTTCATAAAAATAAAAATAGTGAAACATTAAAAAAGTTATCCTTTTTAGATAAAACTATACTAAATATATTCACGTCACCAAATAATTGATTCAAAATTCAAAAGGCACTCAAACATCTGAGCTATCTTTGTTGCAGGTGCATGGTAACAGTTAAATAAGATGAGAAAAAGCAGAAACCTGCACACTGTTGTTGGTCGTATCACTGCTCTTTATTAAGCTTTATGTATCGGCCTCAAGGCCTTGAGTTCAGACGAAGGCCTCGAGGCCAATACGTAAATACAAAATAATTGATTTGTCACGCCCTGACCATAGTTTGCTTTGTATGTTTCTATGTTTTGTTTGGTCAGGGTGTGATCTGAGTGGGCATTCTATGTTGTATGTCTAGTTTGTCTGTTTCTATGTGTTTGGCCTGATATGGTTCTTAATCAGAGGCAGGTGTTAGTCATTGTCTCTGATTGGGAACCATATTTAGGTAGCCTGTTTTGTATTGTGGGTTGTAGGTGATTGTTCCTGTTACTGTGTTCCTGTGTTTTTGTTCACGTTACGGGACTGTTTCGTCTTCGTTCATTTTGTCGGTTTATTGTTTTTGTTCGTTGTTAAAGTATTCAATTAAAATGGATAATCATGACGCTGTATTTTGGTCCTCCTCTCTTTCGCCCGACAAAGAACATTACATGATTAAAACACACTGTTATGTGATGAAGATCTACAGTAGCCTCAGCAGCACTCTGTAGGATAGCACTGTGGTGTAGCCGGAGAACAGCTAGCTTCTGTCCTCCTCTCCTCCTCAATAAAAAACCTAAGAGGCTCATGGTTCTCATCCCCTTCCATAGATTTGCACAGTAATTATGAGGACTTCCAGAGAACGTCCTCTTGCAGCACGAACTGACATGTTGTCCACCAAATCAAAGGATCAGAGAATGAATCTAGTACTGGAATCATAAGCTACAGCTAGCTAGCACCGCAGTGCATAAAATGGGGTGAGTAGCTGACTCAAAGAGAAAGTAGAGAGAGAAAGACAATGTAATGTATTGCCACTGAGGTCCGCCAGGGTAACTGCTAAACTACTTGCTGCTGAATGTAAACTGTACACCTTGATTCTCTCGACCTGTGCATCGACGTTGTAAACTTTCATTCATAGGCTAGGTTATAGCAACATCATGATGGGCACAAGGAAAATATTAGTATCATGTAGCAGCCTAAACCTATCGATGTTACATTGAGCTGAGTGACTGGAATATGAATGACAGTCATCCAATATGCTGTTATAGAAATAAGGCCATCTTAAACGGCACTGACCGCCACTGCCTCCGACACACACCCATTGTGCTGACAGAGCAGTGGAGATACAGATTTTAAGCTAACCTGTCACTCAATCATTTTTACTTTTTCTATTTTTATATAGGCACAAAACTAAAACTGAAGAGGCTCAGGTTTGAACTGAGGGTGCTAAGCCCGATTTGCCCCCTCGTGGAGCCGGGTACGACTCCCTTATACCATAGTTATTATGGAGACTCATACGGATAGAGAGAGAGCCACACATACATAACATGGGGACCTACAGGTGTGAGTTACGATGGAGACTTCCAGTCATAATAGAAGGCCAGGCTTCCCCCCCAGGCCATCCTGCCAGCTGGCCAGAGTGAGTGAGAGTGATGCCCGAGTGAGGCAGGCCCATTAGGGAAGTGCTGCCTGGTGGTGAGCAGAGCTGAGCGCTAGCTAGGAGCGGTGCGCAGGCCGGGCAGGCTAGCTCAGGTAATTAAAGGCAAACCCAGGAAGGCAGGCAAAGCGGGGGCACCCAGATTTATGCGGCTCAGTAATGCACACACTAAAGTCAGCCCGCCATCCAAAGGCACACTTTACTGCCAATCTTATGAAGCATTAGCTACCTCACCATGCTGATGCATTCCATCATTCTCTCACTCTCTCTCTCCTCTCGCTTACTCCCTCTCTCTTTCACTCTCTCGCTCCTACTCTCTCTCCAACCTCTCCTCCCCAACCACACCTTTTCTCCTCTTCTCTTCATCTTGTCAATGGAGACAAGTGACACAGGTTTTATTTTTTCTTCTGTAGTCACGTGGAGTTACGAGCCAATTGCAACGGAAACCAGTGGTAGAGGAATGAAATTGAATGCCAGTAGGCCTACAGTCCTTGATAATTCATACACATTTTTTCAATAGGTAGGTGTATATAGTTATTTTTTAACAACTGTGTGATATAATGTTGTTTCTTACAGGCAGTAAGCAATTTGACAAGCAATGTGAATACTGTCAAAAAGTCAAGAGTATGATTTTACAAATGAAGCTCCCAAGAGCCAATCTTCAAAATGAAGTAAGGTGCATGTGAGGCTATGGTCTATCAAACCTGTCAGCCAGTACATCCATATACTGTAGGTTCCTTGTTATACAACCTGAGATATGAATGGTTCCCACTGCCCACCACATTGGAGTATGCCTGGGCATTGATGTAGTCTACGGCCTCACATAACCAGACTGACCAAGCATCAGAGGCCCTTCGACTGTGGATGGCTCCAGTCAAACAGAGATAGAGACAAAGAAGGGCGAGGGAGAGAAGGGAGAAATAGAGAGAGAACAGTAGCCACTCCCCTATCAGCTCCTATTCCATCAACCATCTCCACAGATTAGACAGATAGCTGTAGACACACATACATATCAGATGGACAATAGTCAGATAGTCCAACAGAAAAAAAACATAATAGAGACAGAATGAGAGAAAGGCAGCCCAGTCCTCCAGAGGGGCACCAATGAAAAGGTGGGGATGGGCAGACAGGCATACAGTAAATCATGGAGAAGCTACTCAACGGTGTAGCGCTATGGAGTATGGCTGCCGGGTTGGGGAGAGTTAGCCGCAGCGTGCATGAGCTTGCCTTATCAATGCTGACAGGCAGACAGCCCGTTTATAGAAAAGGGGAAAAAAGCATCAAGGAAATCCTGCTCTTGTCTATCCCCAATTGAATTACAGCTGTGATCTGAGGGCCAGGATGATATCCTTTGACGAGAGGGACCGCTGTATATCTGTACAGTGTGTCCCCCAGGTCTCACGTCCCACGACTTTGCCCATCTATTTGTATTTGTTCCCCTTGCTTCTAGTTAAAGCCCTGCAGCAGCCCACAAAATGGAGAGAGGGGAGTGGGGGCAGGGGGAGGAGAAGGGGGTAGCTGGGAAAGGTACTGCTGGGAGAGAACAGGGCGTAGAGCACATGACCCCTGTGATGTTGGCTGATTACTAATGTCGCACAACGTTCCCCCACATTCACATACGCACACACACACACCACACGCACGCGTCACGCACGCACACATAGACACACATACAGGGTTGGGGAGTAATGAATTACATGTACAAATAGATGGGCAAAGGGACGTCAGACCTGGGGGACACACTGTACAAGATATACAGCGGTCCCTCTCGTCAAAGGATATCATCTGGCCCACTCAGATCCCAGCTGTAATTCAACATGTAAGGGATTACAAAAACACGGTAACGGTAATCCGTTACCAGCAAAAATATTGTAATCAGATTACAAATACTTTTGAAAATGATATGATTACTCTGAGGATTACTTTTAAATTCAGAAAGGAGGTTAACGGAAAAAAATCTTTGACACTTCTCTGTTTTCTCAATGAAATTCAAATCAACATTGAGAAAAGGCGCAAGTTTGTTCCACCTGAGCGAGTCTGACCACAAGCCAGAGACCACTATGATGACACACCAAATGGGTTTTATGGATTGCGGGAAAAGAGCAGGAATAGGCTTTTGTAGGCTACAGTCCAAGCTGTGTCTTCCAATGGTGTGACTGCTGTCAGCATCCAAAGATTATCCAATTTGAATAAACGCTTGGAGGTAAGGATGACAAACGTGATGTAGTCTATGGCGATACGGATATCACTTATTGTTATCTACATACATTGATGGATCACACGGCGATACGGATATCACTTATTGTTATCTACATACATTGATGAATCACACTGTTTTAGCTATTTACGCCTTACGGATTGTGGTTGTTGTGGTTGGCTGTTCACAAATCTAAATGTGTATTTGAACCCAATAATGATTGAATTCAAGAAATTTAAGCTGCATATCAATCATTGTTTTTGAAACCAGTGGACAGCAAGTGAAAAATGCGCTCTTGCAACCATTTCAATTGGGTTGAGATCGGGTGATTGTGGAGGCCAGGTCATCTGATGCAGCACCATCACTCTCCTTCTTGGTCAAATAGCCCTTACACAGCCTGAAGGTGTGTTTTGGGTCATTGTCCTGTTGAAAATCAAATGATAGTCCCACTAAGCGCAAACCAGATGGGATGGCGTATCGCTGCAGAATGCTATGGTAGCCATGCTGGATAAGTGTGCCTTGAATTCTAAATCAATCACAGACAGTGTCATCAGCAAAGCACCCCCACAACATCACACCTCCTCCTCCATGCGTCCCGGTGGGTACCACACATGCAGAGATCATCCGTTCACCTACTCTGTGTCTCACAAAGACATGTCGCTTGGAACCAAAAATCTAAAATTTGGACTCTTCAGACCAAAAGACTGATTTCCACCGGTCTAATGTCCATTGCTCGTGTTTCTTGGCCCAAGCAAGTCTCTTCTTCTTATTGGTGTCCTTTAGTAGTGGTTTCTTTGCAGAAACTCGACCCATGAAGGCCCAGTCCCCCTGTGACAACAATTTTGGACCCCCTTGTGGCCCCACTAAATGTGGAGTATGAAATCATTTTTACATAACTAATTTTTGCTATCGTTCTTTTTTTACATCCGTTATTAGACAGTGGCAACGATGATGATTATGAACATGGTATTTTGCCTGCTAATGCCTGCGATGCAGTGAAGAAAATGATATGACAACAATAACGTCTAATGTAACTGGCCCCTCTAACAGTACAACTGGCCCCAGCTTGGCCCCCCCAGTTGAAACGGTCTAGAACCGCCACTGCTAATAAGTCCTTAGTTTTGGGTTATGCTCAGGTAAAACAATTTGGTTAATCTATACTTCCATATTTCCAAGTCCTATTCTTTAAGATCAAGGTGTAAAACATTTGGTTTTTAATGTTAATATATAATTTAATCATATTATTATATGTAGTAGAAAATGATGGGTTAGAAGAAGCCTATATAACCAACCCATCAAGTAAAATATAACATCCA
This sequence comes from Salvelinus fontinalis, assembly GCF_029448725.1. NCBI lineage: Eukaryota > Metazoa > Chordata > Actinopteri > Salmoniformes > Salmonidae > Salvelinus > Salvelinus fontinalis. The sequence continues at coordinate 73,616,446 of NC_074666.1, read as the reverse complement.
TATATGGCCAGCTATGTACACTTGAACATGGATTATCCTGCAATAGATGAGGTTCAATTGGTAACATATTATTATTATCATTTTATATTTTTTTGTCTTCTTCTAATGCCTCTTAAGGGGAAAGTAATCTAAAAGTAACTGAATGTAATCAGATAAAGTTACTGAGTTTGGGTAATCCAAAAGTTACCTTACTGATTATAATTTTGGACAGGTAACTAGTAACTGTAATGGATTACATTTAGAAAGTAACCTGTGCAACCCTGCACACATACATAAAAACACTCCCACCATCCCTTCCCCAAACACACACATACACACACAGAGAAAACAATGAAACCCACAATTCAATTCCACCAAATGAGGCCCTTTGGGCACCCTCCAAGTTGACATGAGTTTGGATGAGCCAGATCCGGTTCCATCCAGTTTGACCAAACACACTGCATCATCATCATCTCACTCAAGGTGCCTCAACCAACAGCCAAGAACCACAACTCAGGTGACATCCAAACATCCCCATTTTGTGGGCTGATTGCAATCAAATCAACATGACAGTAGCAAAGTCTACCTTTGTTGTCTTGCACCCAAACACATGGAGAACTAACCACACTAACCTCTGTACAGAATACCTGAGCTGTACCCATCACAGTGAGTGAAGCCCAACAGAAATGGTTGTATCTCTGTTGTAGACTCTCTCTCAGTGGCCAGGCAGTCAGGGAAAGGGAAATTATGCATTAGTATCAAGGATTTACTGTCACATATGGCTGTCATCACAAGGAGGTGCATCAATATAATATACACCTCCAATCCTCAGGTCCCACTGAATGTCTTTAAAACTCTGCATTAAGCCAAATCCCTGCCAGGGACCGGTGACTGTCATTTGGGGATTGAAAGGTGGTTTTTCTCCAGTCACAACTGCTCATTACTGTTGCTACTCAACTCAATGGCATTCTCAGGCAGTGAGGATGTCTTTGTGGGACTCATTTTTCTGACAGAATGCTCAACTCGGGAGGTTATTCAGTTACCTTTTTCAGTACATTCCTGTATAATAATGTTGAAAACATGATTGGCCTCATTATTATCTATTTCTTCAGTCAACACCTCGGTGCTGGAAATGGATAACATATTTGAACAGGTTTGATACAGTACCTGCACTAAAGTGGACCTGAGATACTTGGCAAGGAAATAATAGTCACCTGTTTTAACACTTTCATTGAGTGTGAATATAAATATTATTTGTATTCACACTCAATGAAAGAGTTAAAACAGGTGACCATTTTGAGTTAGACGAGGTCATGCTCAAGAGCGAATTCCATTTAACCATTTAGCACCGAGCCGCTAACCTGTTCGCATTAAAGGGGACAGGCTGATATGAATTAGCCAATTGAGCACATGCTGCTTAGCAAATCCCACACATTTCTGCACGCCATTGATTTCATTTGACCATTATCGTCAGAGGTTGTGACCAAAATTAGATGCAGCCCGGCTAATCATCTGACAGTCGGCAGCTAATTATCCCGCTTCAGAAAACTTCCGCCACCACTCAGCTCACAAGCTGGTCATGTTACTGCCTGGCTCCGTGTGGAAGGAGAAGTAGCCTGCTAGTTCCACTGGAGATATAATATCATTCACTGTATGAGGAGAACAAACAAGGAAACAGAGCTAAACGGGACCTGGATGGCCTCAGTCTAAAAGCTCAGCTGGAACAAAGACTGTTTTCATGTGAACTTCTCTCTTCACCATATGAGAATACCACTGAAAAAACAAACCATTAACCATACTGTGCATCCCCCCATTCAAACCAATGACCACGAGATCATGTGTTATGATGAAGCCTGGCAAATTAGCTGGGATACTACATTGAGGGTCAAAAATGTCATTTGATCTTTAGATTGTAGAGGAATGGTATGGAGATGTCAGCTGACATGGGTCAGAGAGGAAGAGAAGGAAGAAGAGGAGGCAGTTAGGGTTCAGAGGTCAGCCTGACGGCTCAGTCTCAGATAGACTAATTACCCAGGAGGCACCGCCTCCACAGGAAGGACCAGACCAGCTCACTGCTTGGCTCAAACTCAGGGCCAGGCTCCACTGCACGCACACACACGCGCACGCATGCATACACACACGCGTACATACACGCGTACACACACACACACACACCCACACACACACACACACACACACACACACACACACACACACACACACACACACACACACACACACACACACACACACACACACACACACACACACACACACACACACACACACACACACACACAAACACACACAGACACACACAGAATCCCTGGAACCTCTGATCCATGACCCTGGAAGTGGTATGAGAGGAAGACCCCAGCAGGCAGTACAGTAGGTGCCAGCAGCTTCATTCACCCAACTCTCAGTAAACAATCTCTGGTGTTTCTGTGAGCGATGGGCACGTCGTTTGTTTTGCTAATGGGTGTTTTTCTCCTTCACACTCCACGGGGAGTGCTATCTAATGAGCCGCCCACCCGTGCTCTCTCCCTCCTGCAGCCAGTGTGCCCTGAGTGTGTGGCTTTAACCCCGGTGCAGGGGAGGATGGATCACAGAGCCCTCAGACTGCCAGGGCCATGGAACACTCACACACATTCACACACACACACACTCACACATGCACACATACACTCTATGTCTCTCACAAACAAAAATAAACATAACGACACAAACCCATATAAACACTTTCACAAATACACAACCAAAAGTCCATTTAGGTAAGCGAAGCTTACACAAATCATCATATTATTCACATTCACCTATTAACAAACGCAAGTATTTACAGATCTTTAGCCATACTGTACCTACACGTGACCTCACATGGGACTTTGAGGACCCTGGGTACATGTGCACCCATCACTAATGCCCGTTCACTAATTCATCAGAGTTATGTTAAAACCTGTTTGGGATAGGGGGCAGCATTTTCACTTTTGCATGAAATGCGTGCCCAGAGTAAACTGCCTGCTACTCTGTCCCAGATGCTAATATATGCATATTATTAGTAGTATTGGATAAAAAACACTCTAAAGTTTCTAAAACTGTTTGAATAATGTCTGTGAGTATAACAGAACTCATATGGCATGCGAAAACCTGAGAAAAATCCAACCAGGAAGTGGGAAATCTGAGGTTTGTAGTTTTTCAAAGCTTGGCCTACCAAATACACAGTGTCTATGGGGTTAAGTTGCACTTCCGAAGGCTTCCACTAGATGTCAACCGTCTTTAGAAACTTGTTTCAGGCTTCTGCTATAAAGGAGGGGGGAATGGGAGCTGAATGAGTCAGTGGTCTGGCAGAGTGTCTCAGGCTCGTGACGTGCGCTCCCGACAGAGTTAGCTCTCGTTCCAGTGCTTTGCTACAGACGATGGAATTCTCCGGTTGGAACATTATTGTTGATTTATGTTAAAAACATCCTAAAGATTGATTCCATACATCGTTTGATATGTTTCTACGACCTGTAACGGAACTTTTCGAGTTTTTGTCTGGACCTAGTGCTCATGAAGATGGATTACTGGGCTGAACACGCTAACAACTAGTGGCTATTTGGACATTAATTATGGACTTTATGGAACAAATCAGTAATTTATTGTCGAACTGGGATTCCTGGGAGTGCATTCTGATGAAGATCATCAGAGGTAAGTGAATATTTATCATGTTATTTCTAACTTCTGTTGACTCCAACATGGCGGAAGTTTCTTTGGCTGGATTTGGCTGGATTAGGCTCTGAGCGCTGTAATTAGATTATGCTTTTTCCGTAAAGTTTATTTGAAATCTGACACAGCGGTTGCATTAAGGAGAAGTCTATCTTTAATTCTGTGAATAACACTTGTATCTTTTATCGATGTTTATTATGAGTATTTCCGGGATTTCTGTGGCTATCTGCAAGATCACCGGATGTTTTGGAATCAAAATGTTACTGCACGTAACGCGCCAATGTAAACTGAGATTTTTGGATATAAATATGCACATTATCGAACAAAACATACATGTATTGTGTAACATGATGTCCTATGAGTGTCATCTGATGAAGATCATCAAAGGTTAGTGATTAATTATATCTATATTTCAGCTTTTTGTGACTCCTATCTTTGGCTGGAAAATGGCTGTGTGTTTTTTTGACTTGGCTCTGAACTAACATAATCATATGTTGTGCTTTCGCTGTAAAGCCTTTTTGAAATCGGACACGATGGGTAGATTAACAAGATGTTTATCTTTCATTTGCTGTATTGGACTTGTTAATGTGTGAAAGTTACATATTTCTAAAAAATATTTTTTTATTTCCCGCGCTGCCTTTTCAGCGGAATGTTGTCGAGGGGTTCCGCTAGCGGAACGCCTGCGCTAGAAAGGTTAAATATACATGTGAAGCCATAAGGCCAGGGCATTAGCTTCTTAGCGTCCTATTACACAGAGTATGTCAGGGAATGTGCTAGACAAGGGGCTGAAAGGCAATGATCAATGATGGGATCTAATTATATGAATGTTAATGTTTCCTCAGTATCATTGTCTTTGTTAATTAGTCCAAATGTACAGGGAAACATTGGCGCAGCTGGAGATGGAAACCTGCTTGGTAAGATACCAAGATCCAGTAACTAGACGGACCACTTTGGAAGTGGGTGTTTACAATGTATGTATTCTTCATTTGGCTAAACATGGGCTACTGCAAGTATTTCTGCCTGTCAAAAAGTATGAAAACATCTTAGCGAAAAATGCTACTTCCAGAACTCTCCATCTCTACCACCTTCCAGAGCATTATGTTAGTTGCTGGATGCAGAGACCATGCTTTATTTAGATGAGCGTGACATCTCCTAAACTGCCTGTAAATGTGAGAACCATCTGGTTTCATCAGGAAACAGGTGGATCTCCTGAGTAAAGATGCTCCCTCACCTTCCATCTCCGCACCAATGAGGAAATACATCAAATGTGAATGGTGCTACAGAGGAACTCACCACATCACACCGCCTCAGAAACATCCCACAAAATCAATCTACTTTACATAAATATGGAAGGGCTTGTTTTTCTCTGCTACTAACAATTACGATTGTTTTGTTCTTTTATCCCACTGAGAAAGACACATCTTACAAAGAGGAACAATGTAGAAAATCTACCCTGTTTACTGTCAATAAGTCACTCAAATAGCCAGATCCTGAGCAATTCCATTGTAACGGAATTACGCTGAGACTCAGATGTTTCACTTTCAAATGTATACTAAACAAAAAATATTGATTTCAAAGTTTAACAAACCATAGCACTCTATGCACAAGGACTACTTTTAACAATTTCAAAAAAACACATTTAGAGGTAGAAATGTGGATATACAAAGTTTGGTAACAGAATAAAACTGAGGGAGATTGTATCGTAATTCTGTTACCAAACTTTGCATTTGCAAACAGTTTTTTTTTACTGTGTAATTTTTTCAAAGTAGTCATTGTGCATAGAGTTGCACGGTTTGTTAAACTTTGAAATCAATGGTTTTTGTTTGGCATACATTTTAAAGTGAAAAACTGTGGTCTCAGCATAATTCTGTTACCATGGAATTTCCCTCCTACTGAGGATGTTTTGGGTAAATGAAGGGTGTTCATTAAAAGATGGCTGCCCACCAGTACTCCCAACTTGGCCATATTCATGTGTCAGATTATGTACAGTATAACCTATATGTCACTGCAACCATTAAGACTGAGCAGAGATAGATGTCAGGAGGAGATGTGTGGGGAGAGAGGAAGAGAGAGGAAGAGAGGGGAAGAGAGAGGAAGAGAGGGGAGAGAGGGGAAGAGAGAGGAAAAGAGAGGAAGAGAGAGGAAGCGAGAGAGGAAGAGAGGGGAAGAGAGGGGAAGAGAGAGGAAGAGAGGGGAAGAGAGGGGAAGAGAGGGGAAGAGAGAGGAAAAGAAAGGAAGAGAGAGGAAGTGAGAGAGGAAGAGAGGGGAAGAGAGGGGAAGAGAGGGGAAGAGAGGGGAAGAGAGAGGAAGAGAGAGGAACAGAGGGGAAGAGAGAGGAAAAGAGAGGAAGAGAGAGGAAGCGAGAGAGGAAGAGAGGGGAAGAGAGGAACAGCTTCCCAGGGACTGGTTAGATATACAGCCCTTCTGTAAACAGTGGCACAAAGGAAGGAGGGCTTCTTTCTGGACCATATGCTCCAGTTCCACTGAGGAGGGAGCTTTTGAATGGGAGATGAGGGCCGGAGACACAGGCACTCCAAGTAGAGCAGGTGTGCTGCTGAAGCATTCAATCACACACACAACGCTGTTTACCCTCTGTAGAGTCGTAAAGAAACACACTCGCTCCTTGCTACTCGCTGCTTCACCGTGTAGCACTTTGTCCAGATTGGCCACCTCTGTTGGGTTCCACAACACTTTGTTTCAGCTAGATTCACTCAGTGCTACTTTGTAAAAGCAGTAATGCACTAGTCAGCAGAGTTGATTGGACACCATTAGAAAGAAGGGACTGTGTAATTTACTTGTTTTTGTACTAAGTTGTATCATTTTGGAGTGGTACAAACAGGTGACGAGTTTCCCTGGGTTGAAATTCCGATCTGACGAATCACTTTCATTAACTACTACTGCTACTTTACTGCTGCCACTCAGCTGGTATTAAACAGCGGAGCCTCCAACTCATGCAGAGCACTGCACAGGATAGGACTGGTGTACGGTGCACACAAACGCACACACCTACGCACAAATACATCAAATTACAGACACACACTCACACATACAGTACATGGAACGGGTGCATGCGGGTGCACACGCACACACACACACACACACACACACACACACACACACACACACACACACACACACACACACACACACACACACACACACACACACACACACACACACACACACACGCACACACGCACACACGCACACACACACACACACACACACACACACAAGCACATGCACACATTAATGCATCCCTCCCCTCATCTCTACAGAGGCTGTGTGCAGTATCAGAGAAACCCCAGTCTGCTGACAGCCCTATCCATCATCGTGCCTAGCCAGACAGACAGTAGAGAACGCCCTCACACAGCACACAGTCCCACATTTGCATTTGACCACATTCATTAAATTCAGCAAAGGTAGGACTAATTTAGACTCTTGCAGACAACTTGATATATTCATAAAAAATATATATTAAACATCTCCAAGAATTGTCCTTTAATGGAATTAAAAGTAAAGGGCATAGTAGTTGGATGATTGAGTTACTCCCATGACAAGCTGGGTGTGAGTCTTTATGTTAAGCCGATAGTTCTCCTCGAGGGAGAGAGTGGATCATCTTCATAATCATTGCCTATTCATGGACCTTAGAAGAGGAGGGTTGGTGACCTTAACCTTAAAGTCAGCCCATCAAATAACCTGAAGGTATTCAAATCTTTTTAACAATGATTCTACTCTTCTGCCCACAGTCTAAGGTCACCTCTATCACGGACCTCTCGCATGTTAAAAGCACGACAGGACACATTTACAAGCTAGACACTGACCCCGAGCTGGAATAATATCTTCCTTCTCTGTTGGCCTGTGACTGTGGCAGTGTCTTTAACTTCAACCAGTGTTTCTCTGTAACTTCAACCAGTGCTTCATAGTAGCATACTAAAGCTCTGTAACAAATGAAATGTCTCCTCTTGGAAAACATAGCTCCACTCTGCCATGCATGCACTCTGTCGTTGAGCTGAATGCACAATGCCACAGTGTTAAAATAATCCAGCCCAACCCAGTGTGCACTGTGCAGTGTGACTCTTGTCAAATATTCTCCACCTATTCTCCCCTGAATAATAGTTAAGTGTGGCCTCGCAGTATGATAGAATAGGTCCTCTAGTGACACATGCTATGACACAGTGTAATTATTACTGAACAACACAGATGCTAAGAATAGATGCTACGTTTTTACCCTTTTTCTCTCCTTCAAGCATGTATTAATTATACAGCTAAAATGCTCTAGCGATGCTTCCTGTTTCACAAGCTTCTCAAAAGCACGTGAAGTGAATTAGACAATCCATATGGCTGATTGTGGAAAGTCATGGTCATGTTTGAAGGATGCTAACATAGCAAAATAAAACCCCATCAACAAAAATAACCTCCTTGTGTGAGTCACTATCATTGAGAAGGGATGTGGAACATGTGGGCTCACTCCAATCTCACTCCAATTCAGTGATAAAACAGGGATGGTGGAGGCCTCAGATTACAATATGAGAGATTGTGTGTGTGTGTGTGTGTGTGTGTGTGTGTGTGTGTGTGTGTGTGTGTGTGTGTGTGTGTGTGTGTGTGTGTGTGTGTGTGTGTGTGTGTGTGTGTGTGTGTGTGTGTGTGTGTGTGTGTGTGTGTGTGTGTGTGTGTGTGTGTGTGTGTGTGTGTGTGTGTGTGTGTGTGTGACACGGATAGAGAAAGTATTTTTTTAACGGCCAGATGAGTTGTTACTTCAAACAGCATCTGGCAGCAACAGAACCTTCCTTCCTTCCATCCAGCTCCTATCCACAGGCCCATCCGCCCAGGGAGAATCAGCCTAAAATGGAGGCTGTGTGTACCAACACTGACTGCTAGTGGGGACAAACTCCAGACACAGAGTTACTTCAGAGGGAAGACCTACTCTTCTCCAGTTATTTAAAGCAGGGTGGAGAGAGCAGAGAGAGCAGAGAACAGTTTAACAACCATTGATTTGAACTCCTAACCTTCTGTTGTTAGACAGATGCTCTGAGACCTGACCAGGGTAAAACATGCATTGTATGACGAGAATCACAAGAACAGCCTGGTCATTACTACAGACTTGTTTTCTCACTACAATATACAGTGCATTCGGAAAGTATTCAGACTCCATCTTTCCACATTTTGAGACCTGACAGCCTTATTCTAAAATGGATCAAATATATTTTTCACTCATCAATCTACACACAATACCCCATAATGACAAAGCAAAAACAGGTTGGTAGACATTTTTGCAAATGTACTAAATTAAATAAATTAAATACCTTCATTACATAAGTATTCAGACCCTTTTCTATGAGACATGAAATTGAGTGCAGGTGCATCCTGTTTCCATTGATCATCCTTGAGATTTTTCTACAACTTGATTGGAGTCCACCTGTTGTAAATTCAATTGATTGGACATGATTTGGAAAGGCACACACCTGTCCATATAAGGTCCCACAGTTGACAGTGTATGTCAGAGTGATAACTAAGCCATGAGGTCGATGGAATTGTCCGTAGAGGTCCAAGACAGGATTGTGTCGAGGCACAGATCTGGGGAAGGATACCAAAACATTTCTGCAGCATTGAAGGTCCCCAAGAACACAGTGTTCTCCATCATTCTTAAATGGAAGAAGACTCATCGTAGAGCTGGTCTCCCGGTTAAATGGAGCAATCGGGGGAGAAGGGCCTTGGTCAGGGAGGTGACCAAGAACCCAATGGTCACTCTGACAGAGCTCCAGAGTTCCTCTGTGGAGATGGAAGAACCTTCCAGAAGGACAACCATCTCTGAAATCAGGCCTTTATGGTAGAGCGGCCAGACGGAAGCCACTGCTCAGTAAAAGGCACGACAGCCCGCTTGGAGTTTGCTAAAGGGCACCTAAAGACTCTCAAACCATGAGAAACATGAAACCAAGATTAAACTCTTTGGCCTGAATGCCAAGAGTCACGTCTGGTGGAAACATGGCACCATACCTACGGTCAAGCACAGTGGTGGCAGCATCATGCTGTGGGGATGTTTTTCAGTGGCAGGGACTGGAGAATAGTCAGGAACGAGGCAAAGACAAACGGAGCAAAGTACAGAGAGATCCTTGATGAAAACCTGCTCCAGAGTACTCAGGACCTCAGACTGGGGCGAAGGTTCACCTTCCAACAGGACACTGACCCTAAGCTTCGGGACAAGTCTCTGAATGCCCTTGAGTGGCCGAGCAAGAGCCCGGACTTGAACCCAATCAAACAACTCTGGAGAGACCTGAAAATCGCTGTGCAGCAATGCTCCCCATCCAACCTGACAGAGCTTGAGAGGATCTGCAGAGAAGAATGAGAGAAACTCCCCAAATACAGGTGTGCCATGCTTGTAGCGTCATACCCATGAACACTCGAGGCTGTAATCACTGCCAAATGTGTTTCAACAAAGTACTGAGTAAAGGGTTTGAATACTTACGTAAATGTCATTTTTCTGTTTTATATTTTTATGAATTAGCAACATTTTCTAAAAAACATTCTTTTCTTTATCATTATGGGGTATTGTGTGTAGATTGATGAGGGGAAAAAAGATTTAATCAATTCTAGAATAAGGCTGTAACGTAACAAAATGTGAAAAAAGTGAAGGGGTCTGAACACTATCCGAATGCACTGTATATGGATGTTGTTAACATGGTGATAGGTCCAACGGGCCAATGGATATCGAGCCTGCCCTCGGAAGCCCGGCCTTCCTGGCTATAATACCGGGGCTTCCTGGCTATAATACCGGGGCTCACATCCATTTCCTCAACTCAGTACCGCTCTTCAGCGAGCCCATATCCCCTGACGGTGCAGGGACAAAATATGTTATACCTCGTTCCCTCCTGCAGTTACATTCCCTTTCAGTCGGTCACTCGGTATAACATACTATGGGAACATACAATCACACCCCAGGCCGGCTCAGAGTGTACCAAACTAGGATGCCTACAGCAGCCCAAGCACACACAGGTTCCACCGGCTCCAAAAAGGGGTTACAGAAGCAAACTTTTTCCATAATACTTATCCATGAAGCCTGAACTATCAGAGCCCCATACAGGGAACCAGAGCCTGCTGCAACTTGGCTATGCACACTGACACGCTGTCACTGCAGCCCAAGTCCATAGTTCCAAGAACAACATTTACCTTGCAAGCCTGAAATGTCAGAACTTGTAAAAGGAACAGCAAGTCAAACACAATAGAACACCTGTCGCGACTTGGTAAAGCACACAGGTGCAACATAGTTTCTCTGGACCCCTCTTCAAGGTCAAAGTTAGGCCCCCCGCTGTCCATGGTGCTGAGATTGCAACATGTCTATGCTATACACAGTGTCGCAATTCTGACATTTTTAGACTGCTGGCTGGTTTGTTAAGTAATTAAAGTTGGAAATTCAAACATTGCAGATTGTAAAGTAAATAAAACTAAGCTAACATTGTCACGCCCTGACCTTAGAGATCCTTTTTATGTCTCTATTTTGGTTTGGTCAGGGCGTGAGTTGGGGTGGGCGTTCTACGTTTTGTTCTATGTTGTCCTTTTCTATGTGTTTGGCCTGGTATGGTTCCCAATCAGAGGCAGCTGTCAATCGTTGTCTCTGATTGAGAACCATACTTAGGTAGCCTGTTCCCACCTGTGTTTGTGGGTAGTTGTTTCCTGTTTTGTGTTTTTTCACCTTACAGGACTGTTTCGTGTCGTTCACTCTCTTTGTTGTTTTTTTGTCATTCAGTGTTGAGTTTATTTAATTAAATTTGCTATGAACACTTACCACACTGCGTGTTGGTCCGATGATTCCTATTCCTCATCATCAGACGAAGAGGAGAGTCGTTACAAACATAAACAGCCATCACTAACATTGAGTGGCTGCTGCCAACATACTGACTCAAATCTCTAGCCACTTTAAGAATAACAAATTGGATGTAATAAATGTATCACTAGCCACTTTAAACAATGCCACTTTATATAATGTTTACATACCCTACATTACTCATCTCATATGTATATACTGTACTCTATACCATCTACTGCATCTTGCCTATGCCATTCGGCCATCGCTCATCCATATATTTATATGTACATATTCTTATTCATTCCTTACACTTGTGTGTATAAGGTAGCTGTTGTGAAATTGTTAGGTTAGATTACTTGTTAGATATTAGTATATGTTTGGAACTAGACGCACAAGCATTTCGCTACACTCTTATTAACATCTGCTAACCATGTGTATGTGACCAATAAAATTTGATTTGATTTGATATGGAATTGTTTTAAGATGGTCATACCATGGATCATTTAGCTATTTTTTTTCAATATTAGGACCCATTTAGGTATTCCCCCCAAAATTACAAAAGGATTTGATCAAATATTGAATTTGGCCTTTACTACTATAGCCTGTAGAAACACATTGTATAAGGGAAATGGGATACCTAGTCAGGTGCACAACTGAATGCATTCAACTGAAATGTATCTTCCGCATTTAACCCAACCCCTCTTAATCAGAGAGGTGCGGGGGGCTGCTTTAATCGACATCCACGTCATTGGCGCCTGTGGGACAGTGGGTTAACTGCCTTGCTCAGGGGCAGAACGACAGATTTTTACCTTGTCAGCTTGGTCCAGCAACCTTTCGGTTACTGGCCCAACGCTCCTACCCGGCGGTAGCCTGGTGGAAAATAAATAAATCATAAGGAATAAGGTTTTGCAGTGTCTTTCCTGTATCTAGGAGAAATAAGAAAGCTTTTAATACACATATGTTTGGGGCACAAAACTACCTCCATACTTCCATTAGTTTGTATGGGTTACCTTCAGACGAGTCCCGTGACACTTGTGGGGGTCGTAGAGCAAAACTGAGAACACCATCGTGTTTGTGAGAGTCTCCCCTTTCCACAGTGAGGTTATGTAGTTCAAACGGTTCAGGAACTAGATAGAAATTGGCACATCAACGTTACCGACTTCAGACAAGTCCCGTGGGGGTCGTAGAGTGGTCATAATAGTTTGTAGACTAAACCATTCGGATGCTACAGACGTTTTCGTGAGAAGACCGATTTTCTGGATGTCTCCTGATCTGACAGACACCGCTGTAGCTCGGGCCACCTTCCACTCTAGCTTAAACTGACAGATTCTGATGGGGATTTTTTAAATAGTTTACTTAGAGCGACACACGGGTGCGTCAATAGACTCTTAGGGATTAAACAGTCTTGAATGCCAAGATATACCAGAGATAAGGGACTGTTGATATTGCAACCACACAACTCAAACACCGGTTCACAAGTATGAACAAAATCACAAATCAGCTGTTTTTGTTCAAGCCCTCAAGAACTGTTGTCTGCTAAAGATGATACTCTATTTGCATCTGCCAATTTATGGGCGGTCCTGTATCCAGACAACCTGACCCCAGAGCTTCCTATACAGTTCATCTCTTTCCGTACCATGTTGAAGCCGGCAATGAAGGAGAATGAGAGGCTCAATGAAAGATGTTACTGCTGTATTTGAATCACAACTCCCTTCTGCCCAGTTCAGCAATCAAGGAGTTTTTACCATCCCTGTAACGGTCTTTTCTGTGAACAGATCGTTTTCTAAACTAAAACTCATAAAGAACCATAGAAGCATTAGACTCTCGGTCTGATATGGGTTTTTGAATTAAAAAGGTTTATGAATTAATTTTTGTAGGGTTATTGTCAAAATTATTTTTTCAATAAATAAATAATAGACATCGATGACAGGCGAATGGGCACCCAGAACTCGTGGGCACACCACCTTGCAGGGGGCTGCGGGTGTGCCCGGTACACCAGTGCGTACTGCATAGCATCGACCAGAGTTGATGACGGCAGTCGAGGCTCAAATCCACAGGAAACCTGCAGTAACCTGGAAACGGTGTACTTGTGCGCTGCCAAGGCAGCCCAAGGCTCAAACCCACAGGAAACTTTGGTAACCCTGATAATGTGCACTTTACGTGCTGCTGCACCCCAAGGCAGCCTAAGGCTCAAACCCACAGAGAACTGTGGTAACCCGGACAAATGCACAACCTGCGCGCTGCCTGACACCCACTCTCAGACCCAGCCATAAGACAATGAGTCACACTGGGAGCAGTTACATCCAAGAGATAAAACCTTAAAGGTATGTGGGGAACCCCAACTCGCTGCAGCACAGATATCATCAATCGTCATGCCCCTGAACAACGCCCAAGCAGCCGCCACACCCCTAGAGGAGTGAACACGCACATCGCTAGGAAACCCTTTTCCTTTGCTGTCATACTCCAGAGAGATGGCCTCCACAATCCAATGAGAAACACGCTGCTTAGAAAGCGCTCCTACAGGGCTCCCGAGTGGTGCAGCGGTCTAAGGCACTGTGACGCAGTGCTGAGTCGTCACTACAAATCCGGGTTCGATCCCAGGCTGTGTCACAGCTGGCCGTGACCGGGAGACCCATGGGGCGGCGCACAATTGGCCCAGCGTCGGCCGGGGTTAGGGAAGGGTTCCGCCGTCAGTTGGACAGTGTTCCCTCCCCAACACATTGGTGCGGCTGGCTTAAAGGTTAAGAGAGCAGTGTGTCAAGAAGCAGTGCGGCTTGGCAGGGTTGTGTTTCCTGAGAACGCATGACACTCGACCTTCGCTTCTCCTGAGTTCGTAGGGGAGTTGCAGCGATGCGACAACATTTTAACTACTAATTGGATATCACGAAATTGGGGAGAAAAAGGGGGTAACATTTATTTTATTGTATATAAAAAATAATAATAATGAAGCGATCCATACTCAGAATAATAAAGCGACCCCTGAAGCTGGCCAAAAATGAGGATATCCTTGGCCCTATCCATATACATGTGTAAAGCGGTGGACACAAGCTATGCAAACTCCAAACTGCACATGGAGATCCCTAACGCGCTTAGCAGATGCAGTCTTGTAGGAAAAGACCTTCAGGTCCACAGACTTCAATGGTTTAAACAGAAGCTCACACAGAGCGTCCAGGACCAAAGCCAGGTCCCAGGTTGGTGCCATAGGCTTAGACACTGTGAGCCGATGCACGCCTTTTAGGAACAACCAGAGGATGAGACCCCGGGGTAGAGCCATCAATCTCTACATGAAAGGCCGAGATGGCTGAAATCAGACTGTATAGTTGTAATCACATTTGAGGATAAACCCCTAGCTTCTGGCACTAAGTAACTCGCCAGCTTTCTATCCATCGGTGGAGTTTTCAAAACAATCCCTGCCTCCTCCATACCCTCTTCATTCATTAACTGGTAGCATCAGCCTGGCTGAATGAGGGGAATTCCAGGTCGCCTTTAACTCATCTGAGAACTCTTTAAACAGAGGTAAGTAATGCTTCAATGCTGCATAGCTAGGAGGTAGATACCTTCCCCCAAACCTAGAGGAACTCCGCTGCGGTGGGGAAGACAGCCAATCCACCCCCAGGTGATCTGCAGCCCTACGACACAGCTCCATTAAAGGTGCATTAACCACCAATGGGTCACTCTCTCTCGCCGAATCCAAAGCCCCAGATTCATGTAATGCGATTCACACTGAAAATCCTCCAGAGCCAACCGGGGACAGTATTTTAAACCCCCGGAATAGGGACTCTGAACACCAGAAAAAACACATTGAGCCTCACTCACTTGGGATGACCCTTGGGAAGACTCTTCACTAGCAGCCCTGATCTTTCTCACAAAGTCAGCCCAATGGAAGTTGAGCCAAGCCGGAGACAATGGTCACACAAACTGGTCTGAGCCAAAGCCTCCTGAGCGTGTTTCCACCCCAGGCAAACAGTACAGCACTCCTGTTTCATTTTCATTGCACGGTCGGAGGTTCAAATTCAGCTGGTTAGCCTTTCTGAACTTCCTCTTACCACTGGCCATCTTACTCAAGCAAGGAAGCACTGGCTACACAAGCAGAGCAGAAAGTAGTTTTTAGCTAACACAGATACCCAGACCCAAAATTCGCAACATCTAGGGGATGAATACTGTCTCCCCACTAACCTGTTAGTCGGAGCCGAATCTCATAGTCTTCGTGGGCTCATAGTCTTCGTGGGCTGAATTTAGGAAATGGATAGGAGCCCCCGTATTATAGCCAGGAAGGTGGGGCTTCCAAGGGCGTGATTTCAGTTTTCTTTAGGTGACTCCCCATAGTATGTTATACCAAGTGACCAACTGAAAGGGAACTACGTTAATCCACACAGCCTAAATTCCTGACAATCCTGCTACAGTTTAAAAATACAATTTCAACCTTTAGCTTGGTAAAAGAGTGAGACAGAAACAGGGAATTGAACTGAAATAAATGGAGTGAATTCCAAAGACGGGAGAGACAAGACATAAGGAGACACAGAGAGAGAGAGAGAGAGAGAGAGAGAGAGAGAGAGAGAGAGAGAGAGAGAGAGAGAGAGAGAGAGAGAGAGAGAGAGAGAGAGAGAGAGAGAGAGAGAGAGAGAGAGAGAGAGAGAAACGGAGCCAAACACAAAAGCGTGGCCCTCCTGGGTTGGATGTTGACACCAGTGAGGGATTACTGAAGGGAGGAGCATGACCATATGGCTGCATGGCAAAGTGGAACCCACAGGGAGACAGCGGGCACATTAGCTTGCATGGGGCCCTCCATCGCTTCCTCTGCACTGCGGTTTGCGGGACGCACAGGAACATTGTCAATGACATCAGACGCTCTCACCTCTACTGTGGCTCCTGGATCCCAACTGACACCCATGGCAAAAGGCCAGGAAAAGAAAAATCACCTGTTCCGGCTCCGCGAGCACTGAGTTACTTATGCCATTCAATAATGACCCGAAGACTGACGCAGAAACAACAAGCCAGCACAGCGGCATCTCAGCCAGGAGAGGGGGGAAGGCAGGAGAGTGAAGGCTTTCACCGGGTGCTCGACGTCGCTGGCCCTTTTCAAACAACGAGAGAGTCATAATAGCAGAGCGTTTCACACCAAAAGCGCCACTGTCGTTAAATCAATAAGTCATTACCTTTAATGGGATAAGCACTTTGAAAACTAATTGAAAACAGCTCCATTTACTCCAGCCAGACCCGTAATGCAAACAATACTGTTGTTGCGGCTGCCGGGAGACAAAAACAAGAGAAAAGAAAACCATTTGGAGAGGCTGGGGATCCTATATGTGGTCATTTGGTGAACTGTTTCACCCTCAAAGCCTCTCTTTTCTCGAGCTCTTGAAACCAATACAGCCATTTAACCCTCACCAGAGTTGAAATAGCCCTGTAAAATTAGAGAGCGTAAAGGACTGGGTAATGGCACTGGACAATGGCGGATGTATTCAACTTGGGAGCGTATATAAACATGGGGCAGAAAGAAATCCCAAACTTTTTACTTAGCAAGGTAATACGATTAAGTCTGAGTGGTTCTTAAGTGATTCGTTGTTGGGGATTTCACCAACTGACTAATCTGTCGCCATACCAAATGTGTCAACTTTGGAACATTTCACTAGAGTCCAGACCCCATTGAGTAATAGTGAGTATCAAAAGTGTGTTGTGGCAGTTTTGGAGAGTATTGATTTATATTAGAGGAAATGGATGTGTGAGTTCAATCTCAATCAAAAGCTTTTGTGGCAGCCAGCCAGGCAGCCAGGCAGCCAGCCAGGCAGCCAGCCAGCTAGCCAGCTCTGTAACTGGGTGAAACACACTGAAACGTAAGGCAATTTGAATATTCAGACCCCACAATAAGCCTCAGTGAAAACACATGGTGGAGAAGCAACACAACATTCTAATGTCCACATGTCCTCTTAGCCACGATAGCTACTATACTGTAATACAGAAACATTGTTTGGTATGTTAGTTATGGTGAGAGATATTTAGACCTCTTGTTCCAAAATATGTTTTACCTGGGCCTTTCACGTGCCAACTCCCAAAGACGCAATCAGTCATTTTAGCCCCAAGGGACTGTGTCTGATCAGTGGTGTGTTTATGTTGCTCCATGTATCAAATTGACTGGCAACTACATTACCCATTAGG
The DNA here is from genome assembly GCF_029448725.1 of Salvelinus fontinalis. Taxonomy (NCBI): domain Eukaryota; kingdom Metazoa; phylum Chordata; class Actinopteri; order Salmoniformes; family Salmonidae; genus Salvelinus; species Salvelinus fontinalis. The sequence goes on along the minus strand of NC_074666.1, from coordinate 73,598,805 downwards.
CTATAGGAGTGAGCGGGATCGTGTCCACAGACTGACGCTATGGATTAGCTAACAGGTGGGAGAAGTGGGGCTGGTGACCCCAGGTTAGCCTGCCACGGAATTTTCAACTGATCCCACTACACAAAACACACATCACACACACCCCACACAACACACACTCCTCTCTTTTCTTCTTGGACTGACATGCTCGCATAAATGTGTGAATGAACGTAGCAACGAATGAACGGACACGGCACCATCTGGTAGGTCCCAGCTGTAAAGCAGCAGATCAATTACACTTGACTTTCACTGGACTGACTGGGACATCTGACTGGGACCAGACGACCGGCTAATGTCCTGTGAGCTGTTTACGCCTGACTCCGGACACTGGTCAGACATGTCGCAGTCCGAGTGTAAAACCCCCATCTAGGGTCAAGTAAGGCCAAGGGGCTCACATGACACATGTCACTTCCTGTTCTCATGGGCTTGCAGAACATGCAAATGGCCATGGGGGGGGGGGTGCTTTTGTTCGTTGGTTCGACACTTGTTGTTCTATCCTTGAACGAGGTGCTCACACTAAATTGGCTGTGCAAATGGCTAATGTGTATAATGGAATTGAGAGTTGCCCTGCATAAGGGCGTCTGCTAAGCAAATAAATAATTTAATGCAAATCCCAGCATCGTTCCTCCTGCCAATTAAGCTAACCCGTTTTAGCTGTAAGTGATTTTATTACATTAGCATGCCGTAGCTCTGAATGCATTAGGGAGGGTTTAATCAGTCTGTAATCAAATTAGAGCGCAAGACAGAAGGAGGAAGTGCGGCACTTCCACAAAGCACCTTGCTGCACGCGCACCTGCAGGTCTCATCTGAGAAATCAATATTTAAAATGCTTTTCACACATATGTCATATGTAGACGTGGCTATAACACATGTACACCCATTATATACCTCAAACACACACATGCCCACGCATACACACACACCCATATACCTGTGTTTGCACACACACAAACACACACTGCACAGACCATTCCTTGTGCTGGAATACATCTTGCTAGCATACATGCACAGACCTCATTATACAGTATGTCTTGCCTTGTATGCCTATTATTAATAATGAATGAACAACCCTAAAGATGATGAATGTGTCTTCCTTTTGCTTCGACATATTCACATATTATCTGGTGCAGAATGCCACTGAATTCAGCAACATCCTTTGTAATAATGCATGTATATTATAGCTGTAGGTTTGGCCCGGCCTCAAGCCTCTCCAATGTTCTTTACTATTCTTGCTGTATAAACAGGTTACGTATTCAACTTCCTATTTACGCAATAAGGCACAAGAGGCAGTGCTGTATCATGAATACAGTCACAGGTAAATGACGTTGTTGGAAATAAGGATATTCTTAAAGACAGTAAGGAACGCGCATTGGTTACGTGGGGATTCTTTAACATGTCAATGTCACTATGTCACAATGTCAACTAGGCTACATGTCATCTGGTCCTAGTGGAAATTAACTGTCATATATAATATAGCTTCACTGTCAGGCAAGCTACATATAGCTTCATTAACATTACTACTGGTATCATCATTTCAATTGTTTCATCACATTCAAAGCAGGGGATTTGGAGATGATCTATCCATGGCTGCCTACTAAATCATACGCTCAATTTGGAGGAAATTCACTGAGAAGTAGTTGTGCATAAGCTGTCAATCCCAAACTGGAGCAGCCTTGCAGAGCTTGATCCATCTGCCTTCCTGAGTCAGAACTTTGAGGACTGACAAAAGTGATACCTTATCTTCTTGTTTTCAGCCTTTTGTTGTTTCTTTTACTTATTGGAAGTGTATTGGGGTTAACATGGGGAATGCGTTTGCCCTGAAGGGGGGGAAGAGTGAAGACAGTCTTTAAAGATTCATCAGGAAGGGCTGACGAATGGTACTGAAGCCAGCCAGACAGACAGACAGACAGACAGACAGACAGACAGACAGACAGACAGACAGACAGACAGACAGACAGCGTCGGTCTCACTCTCATGAAGGAAATGATTTTGGAGATGAGTTCACTCAAGCTGTTCACCTCCCTCCCTCCCGCCCTCCCTCCCGCCCTCCCTCCCTCCCTCCCTCCCTCCCTCCCTCCCTCCCTCCCTCCCTCCCTCCCTCTACTGTACAGCAGAATACACAGTTACACAAATCAACTACACACACATGCGCTATATATTTGTACACAGGTGTACACACACACACACACACACACACACACACACACACACACACACACACACACACACACACACACACACACACACACACACACACACACACACACACACACACACACACACACACACACACACACACACACACACAACATTACACACTAACCGGGGTGAGTTCAAGTGGCCTCCCTCCTCCCTGCATTGCCTTGATACATTAAATGAGAGGAAGAAATGTCACATCTTGAGACGCTTATCATCGTGTCAAAAACGTGGTGTATAGAGTTCATCCTCCTGGCCTAATTAACTGTTGCCTCTACTGTCAGCCTATAACAGCTCAGGCACTAATGATGATCTTTACAGGGAGGGGAATATACAGAGTTGACTTTAACCTGGCATATAAGATGACATTTCTCTTCCCCATGAGAGAAGAGAAATGGAATGAACAACTTAAAATGTCCGCAAGTGAGAGAGAAAGATAACTGTAGGAAATCTATATTCTCTACAAGAACTAGCTAGCAATATAACCTCTCTTTTTACATGAGGAAATGCTGTTCAGTACAGTACAATTTAGTGATCGATTCGACCATAATGGGGCTTGATAGTACCACTACAAGCCAAGCTAGCTAAGTTGCGCTGTGTTTGCTATACCTAAAATGCACGTTAAGTCTAATATTATAGCTAGTTAGCAACTAGCTTAGCTAGCCTCAGTGCCTCTCATTATGAGCAAAACTGGAGAAATGTCTTGATGATGACGGCAGAGAGTAAAATAATGACTTTGGCTTTATGGCTCATATTAGTATTGGATTAACTATTGTAGCTAACGTGTGTCTGTGAGATGTCTCATATTTCTACACCTGCTGCTTCAGTAGGAATACAGACAGTACACAACGATTGCCCATGAATGTCTAATAGCATTCTGGTCTTTCTCTCACAGACAATACCGCTTGGATACAGAGATGTTGATGTCTCAAGAGGAGATGTGAAAGGTCCCATATCAAACAATCTCCCCGTGTATCAAAATGACTCCGAACACCTCACTGCACCACCCAAACACAACATATGCCAGGATTTCCTTTGTAGATCTGTAGTATTTATTATAAGTGTTAGTGGTATATTTTACTTCTACTGTATATATGTCATACATTCCCATAACTGTTCCTGCATACTGCTGTGTAAACTCACCTCAGACTCCAGAGGAAATACACTTGTCTTGAATACAAGTCATGTCTACGTATTTGCTACATTGACAGATGAATCTACTGTTTATTGAGACATGATTATTTGCCAACAAATGAAAGTTTAAATGATACACCAACTCCCTGCATCATTTGTTTTAGCAGTAAGATTGAAGCTAGTTTATCCAAATACATTTAATGACTATCACAACGAATTGATCCAGAACTTGAAGTCAACACTTTATTGGTTTCTGATGCAGCTGGAATCACTTAGCCACTTGTCAGTGCACTTTAATAAAATACGATATAAAACACCATTATATACATATGCACAGCAGCTAGCAATATCTATACCACAATGCAGTTGTGAGCATACTAGGCATTCTACTGTATATTATACTACAAAATCAGTCTAACTGAATATGGATGATGTGTTGGTTGAACCTGGCAGCCTCCGCTCAAGACTCCTGGTCTTGCAGTGTGTGGAGATGTTGGGAGGAGGGCAAATTAGAAGAGGAGGAGGAAGAAAAAAATCAATCGGAAGCGTCTCAATTAATCTGCGGAGTGGCGGATTGATTGCGGCCCTAAACTGGGTAAACAGGATTGTCTATTTAAAGGGCATGATCCCTTAATCATCACTTTAGCTCAAAAAGACCAGGATGGTCACAGCTCAAAAAGACCAGGATGGTCACATCTGCTATCTCTGGATACCAGGACCTCCCCTTTGGCCCCAAACCTGCCCCCATCCTCTCCCCTCCCCTGACCCACGTTCCGCCTCAACCCTTATGGTGGTCAGGGCACGTGGCCTGAAGCCCTAGCCTTAAATTGCCGACATGGGAGTCAACCAGCGGACTGACCAGCACAGCACAGAGGCTGAGGCCAAGGCCTAGTTTGACAAGCCTAGGAAATGGCCGCCTCTAGGTGTGAATACAAAAACCATTTAATATTACGTCTCACTCAGCTCGCCATGAGGACCATATTACAGGTTCTGGAGCACAGAGGACGCACACACATGCCAACGTGTATGAAAACTCTTGCCTTTCCTTGAATTACAATGGCATTTATTTTACAGCGGCGGCAGCACTGTGCTGTGCGGTGTGTGGAGCCTGGAGGACCTGAGGATCTAGAGGAGTTTCAGCCTCATGAAAAGACAAGACAGCAGCGGCCAGATGGATGGATGCTGCACATCTCTTTCAGTGTAGTCATCACCATAGCAGGCCTATGTTTCCCTCCCTTTCCCCCCACCCTCCACCCTCTCTCTGACTCACTCTCTCCCTCTCCCCCTTCTCATTGTGTGGAGGCTCCACTAGCAGATCTTCCACCAGGCAGGCTCAATTCCTCCAGTCTGATTGAAGAAGCTCTCCTCTCCTCCTCAGCGGTTTGATTTACTCAGGCTATCTGTGAGGATTGGGGTGGAAGCCTCCTTATTAAGAGGAGACAGTCTGAACGGTTCCTCTGACTGATTGTGCAATTGAAAGGGAGGCATGTGAGCGGAGATACAACAGCTATCGCTATATCGCCCTGACACACAAACACACACATCAACACGCACATAAACGCACCCACGGCCAGACCCCGGTGGTTTATGTATGAGGCCTAGCAGGCACATGTCTGTCAGGATGAGGAGGAGACGGTAGCTCAGTATCTCCAGTCCAGTAAACCTGCAATATCCATATCTATAAAAGGCCCTTAAATCGCTCCCCAGTGGTAACTAGCTCCCATTCCATTTGTGCCACCATCACATGCACATCCAGACACCGACACGTGAAATAAAACCTACACACTGATATACTTTGAAAACCTCTTCTGTACGTATGTATCTGCACAAAGACAATTGCACATTTCCATATGAAACACACGTGCACACACTCACAGACATTCTCCCCAACCACTCATGAACACCCCCACACAGAGAGATAGAGAGAAACACGCTCAAAGAGGAGAAACGGCGCTTGAGGGAGCAAGGCGAACAGTGAGAGCAAAAGAAAGAGAGAAAGAGATTCCGGTTTCTGTAGTCACCCAGCCCTGCGGTCACGTCGACTACCCCGTGTGAATACAAAATGCAGCAAATTACACCGCGCTCACTTCATCTGAGAGACCAAATAAAGCCAGAGAACAAGAAATCTAGTTATGGAGGAGAGAGCAAACGGATTCATCAAATGATCTCTGCCCATTGACGGCTGTCTATGGCTGGAGGCCAAGGTTTCCCCATATGCAGCACTGTAGACACCTCTTTAAACAAAACTTATCTTTCCTCCCCGTATTAATCTGATACCATTGTCTCCAATACACATCATGGCTACTTGATTGATCCCAATTTGCATATGTGTTATTTCATAGTTTTGATGTCTTCATTATTTTTTAGAATGTAGACAATAGTCAAAATAAAGAAAAACCCTTGAATGAGTATGTGTGTCCAAACCTTTGACTGGTACAGTATATAGGTAACTGTCAAAATAAAGAAAACACCAAAGGAAACATAAAGTGTCTTAATAGGGTGATGGGCCTCCACGAGCCACCAGAACAGATTCAATGCAACTTGGCATAGATTCCACAAATGTGTCTGGAATTCTATTGGAGGGATGTGACACCATTTTTTCCACAAGAAATTCCATCATTCAGTGTTATGTTGATAGTGTTGGAAAACGCTGTCTCAGGCACCGATCCAGAATCTCCTATAAATGTTCAATTGGGTCTGAGATCTGGTGACTGAGACTGCCAGGGTGTACAGTTTATATCGTTTTCATGCTAATCAAATCATTCAGTGACCACTCGTGCCCTGTGGATGGGGGCATTGTCATCCCAAGGGGCATAGCCATGGAAGCAAAAATAATGGCCTGCACAGCATTTTTATACATGAGTATGATGTTAACGGCTTAATTTAACTCAGGAACCACACGTGTGTGGAAGCACCTGCTTTCAATATACTTTGTGTCCCTCATTTACTCAAGTGTTTCCATTATTTGAACAGTTACCTGTTTATTCTCAAGAGATAAAGAAATGAAGAGGCTGCCATATGAATAATGGCAGGAGACTGACTGGTGTTCTATAGCTTCAAATGTTCTGCTAACGTTTTGCTGATATGTTCTGCCAACGTTCTGCTGATTTCATAGATATAAAATGCCTGCGTCATGAATATTTATACTTTTTCTGTTCTAATGAGTTCTAATGATCAAGCCTAATTACATTTTACGACAGTTATGGTTCCCTCCTATGATCCTGTGAATTATTAATGAGCAGCTATTGATTGGTTGCCGTAAAAAAGGGAAACCGGTTAATTCCATAAGTGCTATAGTGTAGATTGGTGTGTGTGCCCTCCCTCCCTCCCTCCCTCCCTCCCTCCCTCCCTCCCTCCCTCCCTCCCTCCCTCCCTCTCTCTCTCTCTCCCTCCCTCCCTCTCCCCCTCACCCCCCCCCCTCCCTCCCTCCCTCCCTCCCTCCCTCTCCCCCTCCCTCCCTCCCTCCCTCCCTCCCTCCCTCCCTCCCTCGCCCTCTCTCTCTCTCCCTCCCTCCCTCCCTCCCTCCCTCCCTCCCTCCCTCCCTCCCTCCCTCCCTCTCTCTCTCTCTCTCTCTCTCTCCATTCGCTCTCCCATCTCTCTCTCTCTCTCTTTCTCTCAGTAAGGCCAGGGGCAGGGTCTTTCCTGTAATTCCATGAATGCTGCTCCTGTGGCGGGCCGCGGCCCTGTCCTCCCTGAGGAGAACTTAGAACCTCTCAGACTGTGTGTGTGGGCCTTTGAGCCTCTGCTACTGCACAGTAATGGTGCCACCTGGACAAAAGACTCTGGGCTACAATGATCAGTGATTACAGTGAATGCCTAAGTGTCAGTATGCGGTGGTGAAGCACTGGGTAGTGGGTAAGTATGATGACAGAACACAATGGGTTATTTCAGTGGTGTGTGTGGAAGTGGGGGGATAAGCTGGTCCATGCTGTGACGGGCAGTGTGATGGGCTCTGTGATGGGCTGGAGCTAGCTCTCTACCTCTCTCTATCTCTCAACCTGAGTTGGTGTACTGTACAGATTACTTTGTTACAGGCTTCCTGTGGTGAGTTATGCTGGTGAGAGGGAGGGAGGAGCCTGAGAGGAGAGACTTTGTAAAAATGAGAGCGCTCACAATCGCAAGAACACAAACACTTACCATGCCCATTCAGCCAGCGCTGACAGACAGAGAGATAAGCACCAGATCTCATCTACAAAACAATCCACTGGGTTTTCCCTTCCGTCAACAGGGACAGACCAGACAGAGACTGGGCCTACCTACAGAGTGACTTCATCTCACCCACTTCCTCCTACTCTGAGGGTGTGTGGAGAGAGAGGGGTGAAAGGGTAGAGGGAAGAGGGCGGGTCAAGCGTGGGCTCACCCAATAAACCCACCCCTGATCACCCTCTTCTCCCTCCCTTCCTCCCTCCGCCACCTACCTCTGAGTGCATAAATCTAGCCTGGCTGACAGTTGCAATCAACAAGGGCCGTAGTGAACCATGCGTAATGGGCGGTTAAGACAGGGGCGTAGGGGAGCAGCAGGATTTACGGTAACAATTATAGCCACCATACAGTGAGCTGCCTGGGGTGGGGGTGGGGGGCTGGAGGGGGCGGGGGGCTGGAGTGGCCGGGGGCGTGGCGCTGGAGTGGAACAATGCAGGTACGTGTCATGATAACCCCGTAGAGTGTCACTCTGGCCGCCGGAGCCTGCATCGGCGAGGTAATACGTATGAGTCTCCCGAGACGGTGTGGACGGCGGAGAAGCCTGGCGGCTGGCCTGGAGAGGGATAGCGAGGAGCAGGAGAAGCGGTGTAAAAGATGTGTGAGATTAATAACGGTGAGTGTAGGGAGATGGCCCTAAACCCATGGATAATGCCATGCAGAGTTACTGCTACACTGTGAGAGGGGCTGGCGGTGAGTTATAGTGCAGCAAGGGGGAATTTCAGTATGATAACCCCTCCTCCAATCCATCCTGTTCCCTCTTAAACATATAAGGCATTACAAACACCGAGCAAAACACCAACCAGTGATATTAGCTACAACCCTTCAATTGGATCTAGCAGCCAGGCTTCCTTTCTAAGTGCACTCAGATCTATCCATATATTTGCGTGACCTACTCCCCTGTAATCCATGTATTCGTGGAGCTCTATATGCATCACTCCATAACAAATTGGCCTACACCTCATTGGACATGACCTGCGGAGGGGCGTGGGCCTGGCAGTGGCATAGCAAAGACTTTTAACGATCACTCATTTTAAATCAACACGTGACCTTTTAAAAGCCATTATGACAAACAGATCACCCATGAAAACCAGTGACCCCAGAACGTCAGCGGGTTAGGCCTTCTAAACAGGCCTTCTAAACAGGACCCAACTAAACACACACCGCCTCAGCCCCCACACACAACCCTCCCTGACAACTCAGCCAGGAAATGACACAGGGACGACCAGGAGGGCGGGAAGGGAAAGGAACACATTACTACATTATTACTATTACTAGGAGGACGACCACTCCACCACCAGCTGATGACTAATCCCACTGGTCACAGCTGGGGTTAAAGGGCAAGTCCTTTTTCTTTAGGTAGCAGAGGCTTATCCAACCAAAACAGCTAAAGTTACTCATTAATGTCAGTTTGTTGTTAGAAGTGGCCTTTTTTTGCAGAGAGTAGGAGATAAAATATTTGTGGAAGAAAGGAAAAATACTTTTTAATATGTCATTATAAAAAACAGACAGAGGACAGATACACATAGGCTACTGTTACTATATATTATTACTGTTCAATATAATCAACACATTCATTATATTGAAATTACACACACTGCAAAGCAAAAAGTAGTGCGAATGACCACAGAAGAAAAAACACTAAACCTTTTTAAAAGGGATGCAAAGTCAGTTAGGTTCACTGAAAAGTTTCTAGCATCTTGAGGGAAATTGTAATTAGACACAAAAAAATACTCTGAATAATCAAATCAGGTTTTGTACTGGGGGCCTTTGGAATGAAATTAACTCAGTTCATATAGTGGTGTATCTCTGAGCCTATTTTCTCCCTCTAAAATGTGTTGCCGGAACACCAGTCCCCTAAGACTTGATAGGAATCTAATTAACGTGGATCAATATTACTCTGAAATGTCTCTCTGTCTCTCTCTGCAGCTCTCTGGCTGCTCGTGTCTCCATTGCTTTCCTGTCTGAAACGCATATGAAATTCATTTCTCTGAATGTGCCCTGTCTGAGCAGGTCAACACGCTTACCAGGCCCTCCCTCTGGCCCCAGGGGCCCCAAACGGCCCTTGCTCATTTTCCTCTCTCAAATGCCCATATTAAGTCAGATCTGCAGTGGTCAATAAACAGATCAAATGGAACCGATGCCACAAAAAATATATATTTTCTTGTTTCTCCGCCAAAGCGAATCGGACTCCTACGCAAATGTCCCCCAATGCCACGGGGCTTTCAACCTAACCCGCTTGTTTGGAGCCTGTCACTGGTGCAAAGCTGTCGCCACCAACCTACTCCTGGGGGAGGACCGATTTCTCTTCTCTCTCTTTTACATTGGATCCCGTGTCCTGTAGAGGGAAAGGAGATCCACCATAGCGGGTAAAGAGAGGGGGATGGATAAAGGAGAGTGGGAGTGGAACGTCCTGCCTGCTGCAACGGATGGATAGAAAATACAAGAATATGGTAAAAGAGTGATGACGGGGCAGGCAGAATCCGGCAGAGCAGCCTTATACAGAGCAGCCTGAGATTTGGTGCAGGAAGAATAGGACCCCAGCCATGTGTTGTATATAGATCAATAGTTGGCCTTTTCTACACATGACGGTTCAGATTAATTATGACCATCACGACTTGAGATCGCTCCCCATAAATCACACGGAGTATAAAATAATCTAGTAAAATAATATTCTATATATGGACGGCACCAACAGCCCTCCGTACAACCCCATTATCACCCATCTTCAGAGTGGAGGGAGAATGAAATAAAACGTGAGACTCCTTGTAAAATCTTTTCTCTACACTGGAGCATAAATAATTACTTAGGCAGTAAAATAGAGGTGACGGAAGGCCGTTGAGAGAGAGACAGAGAGAAGATATGTCCGTTGTTTAAATGGAAGTTCAAATCCACTATAAAATGGAGATTTGAGTGGTAAAAAATCTCTGTGATACTCGCCTGCCTGCACCTCAACTGGACACACATCCTCTCTGTTATAGATCTGGGGAGGAGACCAGGGACAGGCCTTCCATCAAGAGTCAACACCTGTCAACATGCCCCCTGGAACAGTGTGTGTGTTTGTGTGTGTGTTTGTGTGTGTGTGTGTTTCAAGCGTGTGTGTAAAGCCTGTACGTGCATGTGCCGGTGCGCGCATCTGTTGCATGCTTCCCAGTATAAACAGTTTGAGTTTATATCATGAAGACATTTTGTGATGTTTTTCTTCATTTTGGTGTTCGGAAGGTTTTTCCGGCTGTTCCTGCACACACATTTTCTTCGTGAGGCTCGTCGAAGTTTGGTAGCCGAAGTCTACGCCCCTTCGTTGGTGATTGGTCAACAGTACTACTCATAGTAGGAGTGGGAGCATGAAGTGTTTGCTGTCTTTCACTTGAGAAGTACTACCACAAACATCTCAGATAGATGTAAAACATCTCCTCGGGCAAAACCGTCAAAATTAATTACAGATTTCTTGATTTGTCTTAGATTAACTTGGACTATTTTGAGGAAGTGTTATGGCTATGTTGTTGCTATGGTGGCTCAAGACAGACAGTAATATTGCCGTTTTTCAAGCGAAGGTCTTTATGGAGGATGTGAGCACAGACGTTCACATGGCCCAGCCAAGTTCTGCTAGGAGCAAACCCAACCCATGTACGCGGACTCCTTAAGTTAGCTCAGCAGGGAACCCAGTGTGCTCCACCTCCACGAGGCATCCTGCAGTTCAGTGTGATTGAAATCTCCCGAGAGACCCACGCTCTGCAAGACACACTTATCTATTTATGAAGGGCCATTATGGCATGAATTAAGCCTTCCGTCTTCTTTCTCATTTAAAACACAAAAATGCTCACACGTACAGTAAGTACACACGCACGCAGGAACACACACACATACACACACAAGTACACAAGTAAACACACACACACACGACGTGTTGAAGTCTACTATGTCTATACCAGAAACAACAGTGTAGTCCAGGGAAAATACACAGCCACGGTCTTTGTTTGTGTTTGATCATGTAGTCACATCTAACGGTACATTACATAGGAGTATGTTCAGAGCAAAGGATTCAGTGCCATGTGTTTACTCCAGTGGTATTTGATCACCGGTTAATGTTCCTTCATAGTGTAGTATCTGGGATCTACATCTGTTTATATTAGTTACTATGCTGTTACTAAGCAGTGATGTATTATGACAGTGTTACGTTACTACACCTAATAGGAAATGCACATGCACACTAGTGTGCCGGGAATCTGTAGAGCAGGAGAGGTTTTGACTAATCATCAGCACAGTGAATGTCGATTCCAAAATGTAAAGTGCCACAATTGTGGAAAGGTTGGACATTTACAGAAAGTGTGTAAAGCCTCAAAACGCACAGCGAGCGCACAACGTGTCAGACGCAGCACAAGAAGAGGAAGGTACAACTGAAACAGTATTGGAACTGTCCACAGTGTACACAGCTCAACAACAACAAGATGGAATCTATCTCAACATGGAGTTAGCGGGAAAACCGGTAAAAATGCAGCTGGACACCGGAGCGTCTGTATCTCTGGTTCCACAGAGACTCTACAAAGAAAAACTGAAAGAGTGCCCTCTTCAGCCAGCGTCCATCCGCCTTTCTTCATACACTGGTGACACTATTCCTGTGTTAGGGCAGATCCAGGTACCAGTCCGGTATGAGGGGAAGGAGTGGACGCTACCGCTTGTCATTGTTAAAGGAGAAAAATCAGCCTTGCTAGGCAGAAACTGGCTACAAAAGATCAAGTTGAACTGGGGAGAAATCTTCAGTCTGAGAAAGGACAAACCAGTGAGTCAGGCTACACTCACTAACATGCTGGAGAAGCACAAAGAACTTTTCAAAGATGGCTACGGCGAAATACAAGACTTCACAGCAAAAGTCAGAGTGCAAGAAGGAACCAAGCCTATCTTTCACAAACCACGTCTTAAGGAAGCAGTAGAGAAGGAACTGGACCGCCTACAGAAGAATAACATAATCACGAAAGTAGCGAGGAGCGACTGGGCCGCTCCGATTGTTGTAGTCCCAAAGAAAGATAAGACTGTCAGAATGTGCGGTGACTACAAGGTCACAGTAAATCGCTGCATACTACCAGAGGAATATCCACTACCAAACGCTGAAGATCTGTTTGCCACTCTAGCTGGTGGGAAGGTTTTCAGTAAGCTGGACCTGGCATTCGCTTATCAGCAACTGAAGCTGGATCCGGAGTCAGAACAGTATCTGACCATCAATACACACAAGGGGCTATTCAGATTCAATCGCTTGGCCTATGGAATCTCGACAGCTCCAGCGATATTCCAACACACAATGGATCAGATCTTGGACGGTATAGACAACGTTGTGTGCTTCATGGACGACATCCTCGTGTCAGCACCAACCATTGGAGAGCGCCTTGTAGTGCTGGACACAGTGATGTCAAGACTGGAGAAATACAGAGTGAGAATGAAACCAGCAAGTGTGAGTTCCTCCAGGACTCAGTGGAGTATCTCGGTTACAAGATTGATGCACAAGGCCTGCACCCAACCAACAGCAAGGTGGAAGCAATTGTAAATGCACCAGCACCCACAAATATCTCAGAGCTGAGGTCATTTTTGGGGCTCCTGAACTATTACGGAAAGTTTGTGGCAAACTTGTCCACATTGTTGCATCTGGAAAGTTTGTGGCAAACTTGTCCACATTGTTGCATCCGTTTCACCAACTGCTGCAGGCCGATACAAAGTGGAATTGGTCCCCACAATGCGAAGAAGCATTCAAGACTTGCAAACAGCGTCTGCTAAAGAGCAAGTGGCTTGCCCACTACAACACAGAGATGAAGCTGAGACTCGCGTGTGATGCATCTCCATACGGAGTAGGAGCCGTCATCTCACATGTTCTATCGTCAGGTGAAGAACACCCTATTGCATTTGCATCACGGACTCTGTCACCAAGTGAGAAAAATTATGCTCAAATTGAGAAGGAAGCCCTGAGCTTTTTTGGAGTGAAGAAGTTTCACAAATACCTGTACGGAAGGAAGTTCCAACTGCTGACAGATCACAAGCCTCTGTTGGCCATCCTTGGACCAAAATCAGCTATACCAAACCTTTGCTGCACTTCGAATGCAACGTTGGGCTCTGATATTGTTAGCCTACGACTACGAGATTGAGTACAGACGATCCAGTGATCACGCAAATGCAGATGCACTATCAAGACTACCATGCAATAGTGACTCCTACAGTGAAGATGCTAGAGCAGTCTTCCAGATCTCTCTCATTGACGAACTGCCCATATCTGCTTCAGACATAGCAGAGGAAACAAGGAAAGATCCAGTGCTTTCCAAAGTCTTGGACTTAACATTAGGAAGTTGGCCAAACTTTGTAAATGATGATAACCTTCGTCCATTCATCGACAAGAAAGACCAGTTGTCCACTGATCAAGGATGTGTTCTGTGGGGATCAAGGGTGGTGGTACCTCACAAATTCCAGAGGAGACTGCTATCTGACCTGCATGAGGGACATCCAGGGATCACTCGAATGAAAGCACTCGCTCACAGTTATCTGTGGTGGCCTGGACTGGATCAGGACATTCAACAGCATGTAGGCCACTGCTCACCTTGTGAAGCTGTTCGCAACAAGCCTGCTGCTGCACCTCTTCATCCATGGTCCTGGGCTGCTACACCTTGGGAACGCATCCATGTGGATTACGCCGAGATTGACAAGCAACATTTCCTTGTTGTCGTCGATGTCCATTCCAAGTGGATGGAAGTGTTCCCTACTCAACTGACCACAGCTGAGAAGACCATCAATCTTCTCAGACACCTGTTCGCATCCTTTGGACTAGTCAAGGAGCTCGTATCGGACAATGGCCCTCCTTTCACGTCAAACGATTTTGAACTGTTTCTCAAGAACAATGGAGTAAGGCACATCCTGTCACCACCTTACCATCCGGCATCAAACGGAGCAGCGGAGAGAGCCGTGCAAACCTTTAAGAAGGCCTGGACTAGACTCGAGGTTCAGTCTGTGCCCACCCGACAAAGGCTTCCCCGGTTCCTGTTTACTTACCGCAACACACCACACACAGTAACGGAATGTACACCAGCTGAACTGTTTCTGAGACGCCAACCACGTACCCGCCTGACATTGTTGAAACCAGACTTGTCAAGCACTGTGGCAAAGCACCAGCTACAGCAGAAGAAAGCTCATGACAGACACTCAAAGACTGTCAGAGAATTCAAAGAGGGAGAGAGGGTGATGGTACGTGATTTCAGACACCCCAAGAGCCTGTGGAACTCAGGTGTGATCTTGCAACGCAAAGGACCTTTGACTTACCAAGTCCAAATTGGTCATCGCCAGGTCAACGTTCATGTGGATCATCTGCTACGGTCCAATGCCCCAGCAGAGACACGCCGAGAGAACAATAACGACCCCCAGGACGATTCTCCTGACTGTGGACGTACGGGAGAGACAGAGCCTGACCTTCCACCCGAACCTGGCCCACCACCGGAAGCCCAGGAGGAGCGGAGATATCCTATTCGACAGCGAAAGGCACTTTAAAAGCTTGACCTGTGAGTTGAGCTGTTTAAGGTAACAGACAGTAAAACAAACAAACAAACACTTTAATATGTCCTAGATAAAAGGAAAGAAAAAGGACATTACCTGGGTTAGTTATTAGGACACAAACTCCATCTTCGGGGCAGAATAATCCCCTGGATTTGTGCTGGGCTCTGAAAAGTCTGCTTCAACCCAGTAGTTGAAAAATGTTAAGAATGCATTGTTCAGATATTGCATTAGTAGTTCCCTAACATATTTACCTTGTTCTCTGGGAGTTAAACACTATGGGGGAGGAGTGTAGTCTCTGGGATCTACATCTGTTTATATTAGTTACTATGCTGTTACTAAGCGGTGATGTATTACGACAGTGTACGTTATTACACCTAATAGGAAATGCACATGCGCACTAGTGTGCCGGGAACTGGAGAGCAGGAGAGGTTTTGACTAAACGAAAACTAACTGTACTCCCGTCTCCTGCCTGGTCATTTCTCCACAACACAAATATTACACATAGTGTGCTATAGTTTGAGAGATATTGGCTGGTAGAATGTCTTAGCCAAAACTCAATCAACAATGGCATTGTAGTGTGGTATCTTGCAGGTATTCACTAGCCATTCCTCATTTGATTGTCGTATTCATAAAATAAAAAAGGGAGACTGTTTTTCCTCTAAACTTCTGATGATTCAACGCTGTCTGCATAACCAGCTGCATTATTAACAAAAGCCTCAGTCATAACAATGATTTATTTGTGTCAGTTACCACCACACCCAAACTCATGCATTTGTGATATACACCCAAAAATGTGAGGGCCTTTCATTTTCTCTGAGTTTGATGCATCAGGGGGATTGTAAAACACATGGTTTCCGTCCCGATGAGCGGAGATTCAAGCACCTCATTTTTATTTTAAATGCTGAGAGAAAGAAAAGTGTGGAGAAACAGAGAACATGGACTCTTGCCTACACCCCCTAAGCTCCTGTTCTCCCAGGACAATAGGGTGGACGGAGGAAGAAAGTCATTATGTCTTTACATAACAGCCACATGTCCTCTTCCTGTGATTCTCTTAAGCGTCTCACAGAACAGATAAAAGCACCCAGGCATCAATCAGGCAACATCCTATCCAGAGCCTCTGGGTATTGCTGGTATGATTTGTTCCAGCCCCATTGTTCTAAGAGAAGAACTCTTATTTCTAGAATCTAAGCATCCCACCAATACACCCCCTCCACTATCTACTCCCTCCTACCTCCTCTCTTAACCGGGAGTCTGTGCAGATCTGGTGCGTTCAGCACATTCCTCCACAGTGGATATTTGAAATGTCAGGACATTTACTCTGCTTATGTGGTGGTAGATCAGAACTCCATACCGCCAGGCACATTCCCCAGCCTTACCACATGTATTATTCATCCTGGGATGTATACAGGGCCAGCGCACTTGACTTTGTCAACGTTCTGTAAACACATGCACTAAATTATTGAGGTGTCTAAAGTAGGGTCTGTTGCTGGCGGGCGGGCGGGCGGGCAGGAGGATGGCGGGCCCCGTGCCATGACAGTTTGGATGGGCAGTAACGAGGCGCTGTGTAAGCACCCCTGGACACCTATAAAAAATGCACAAGCTGCCATCTCCCTCTTGGCCCCGCCCCCCACCACCCCACATCGAGTTCCACATGCCAATTCAGCCCGTCACCTGTCTGGCGGACATCACTGTCACCTCCATCAGGAAGGAAGGGACAATACAGACACAGACCCATTGTCACCAGGACGGCCAATCCCATCATTCCCTGACATTGATTGCTACGTCCTGACACTGATGGTCATCCCTGTCACACTGACGGTCATATTCTGAGACAAGCAGGCATGTTGAGGTCATTCCAGGTTAGCTTACAACTTACAAATAACATCCACTGACAAAGGCAGCAGAGTTGATAGGCTATCACACCAGACTGATTGCTAGATGTAGTCTATGCATGGTCAAACAAGTATTAGTAATCTGGTGCCATGGAGATGCGGGTACATTTTTCTGGACCATGATGTTCCAGACGCGTGTTTGTTAAGTAGATATTCAATATAATTGTTTTAAACGGTACACAATCCAATAAATAGTCATTTCTTGATGGTCTAATTGGTCCCAGGGGGACTTTAGTCTTAATCTATAATGAACAGTCCCACAGGACCTGGGCTTTATTGGATCTATGACAGTTGGGAGAAAAGATACAAAAGGTATTATTTATTCACATCTTTTTTATTGTAGCCTTGTGATCTCTGGCACTGTGGTAGAACAAGCTACCTAAGGAAGATTTCCCCCACAATAGAAACTAATGCTACATCATTTTAAAATGAATAGGTATAGTGTAGAGGCCTTTTAAACAGATAATTAGACATCAGAAACTCTACAGGACAACGATACATATGCAAAAATGTTCACAACTACGTCCAAAGCATCCACTACAGATGGACTAATGGATAGTACACATGCACATTATGCCTTGCCTTTCTAATCCACAACACAACTTTCACCTAAAATAAAACAATGATATAATAAATCAAAGCTTCTCTCCATCCTCTATACGAGTGCCAGTGATAGCCTGAGCACTTCCCCTATCCCCAGGAGACAGTGCTGCTGCTACAGCTCCCAAAGGCTCCACCTCACCCTATTGTCATGAAGTTGGCCTGTGGGTAAGGTTTATGACCCCCCCCCCCCCCCCCATGACCCCCCCCCCCCCCCCCCCCCCCCCCCATAAATACCTTTCTCCCTTCCCTCTCTCTTGACTCTACTGAGGAACTCTTGAATAGCCTTTGTTCAACATAGAGAGTCTGGGAACATCAAACAAGTGGAGGGAAAGGAACCATATTTCGGTAATAGAACCAGTTGAAAATATGCGTTGGTACTTAATTAATATGATGTTAGTTCGGTTGTCATCTGAGACATTATGACTGATGACAGGACGACATAAAATGTATCTGGGAAAGTCTACACATTATAGTTATCAGATTCACATGGAATTGTTGTGCAATTATACTTCTCTAGGATAGGGGGCAGCATTTTCACATTTGGATGAAAAGCATACCCAAATTCAACTGCCAGCTACTCATCCCCAGAAGATAAGATATGCACATTGTTAGTAGATTTGGATAGAAAACACTCTGATGTTTCTAAAACTGTTTGAATCATGTCTGTGAGTAATAACATTACTTATTTAGCAGGCGAAACCCCGAGGACAAATCATTCAGATTTTTTTTTTTGCGGTCACTCTCTTTTCAATGAGATTTCATTGGGAAACCAGATTTCAAAGGGACCTGCTTGCAGTTCCTACAGCTTCCACTGGATGTCAACAGTCTTGAGAAATTGGTTGAGGTTATTCCTTTGTGTAATGAAGAAGTACGTTCATCTTGAACGAGAGTCACATTAAGCGCATGACCAGAAAGCTGGCTATAGTTGGTTTTAATCCTGTATTGAACACAGATCATCCCGTCTTCAATTTTATCGATTATTAACGTTAAAAAATACCTAAAGTTGTATTACAAAAGTAGTTTGAAATGTTTTGGCAAAGTTTACAGGCAACCTTTGAGATATTTTGTAGTCACGTTTGAGCAATTTGGAAGCGGTGTTTTTATGGATCAAACGCGCCAAATAAATGGGCATTTTGGATATATATCGACGGAATTAATCGAACAAAAGGACCATTTGTGATGTTTATGGGACATATTGGAGTGCCAACAACAGAAGCTCGTCAAAGGTAAGGCATGAATTATATTTTTATTTCTTCGTTTGTGTCGCGCCTGCAGGGTTGAAATATGCTTCTCTGTCTTTGTTTACTATTGTGCTCTCCTCAGATAATAGTATTGTTTGCTTTCGCCAAAAAGCTTATTTGAATTCTGACATGTTAGCTGGATTCACAACCAGTGTAGCTTTAATCTGTAATCTTAGTTTAAATGTGTGATTTCATGAAAGTTTGATTTTTAAAGTAATATATTTGAATTTGGCGCTCTGCATTTTTACTGGCTTTTGGCCAAGTGGGACATTAACGTCCCACATATCCTAGAGAAGTTAAATGCAATTTAAATTAAACTACTAAAAGATTAAATGTCATTTTAGCTTCCAAATGAGAGAATTGGGTTTTCATAAGATTAGAGCTCTGCTCAATCAGTGGCCCGCCCCTGTGAAGAGACATGGGTTATAAACTATGAAACACACCCTTCTCTCCCCAAAAATGTAACCTCCTGTTCCGAGTACATTAGGACAACGGTCCGATGTCAGAAGGATTCAGATAATAACTACATAACGAAGCCAACCTCAGGATGAGCTTTGGTTGCGAATGGTATGAACTTTGAACTCTTATTCGCTACAGAAGTGATACCTCCTAGCCGTTGAGTTAGCAGCGGCCGCTGCAAACGTGGGCTAGGAAAGGACAGACAGAGTATCCCATCTACCACACAACGACGACACTATAACGTACCCCGTTCACCACCAGAGACATTCTTCAAAGGACAAAGGACTCTGTTGGGCAACACGGCCTTCCATCTACCACCAACCTATTGAAGCACAGCTCAGAGTAAATATTTATTGCATTTTCCTTTTCCAAATGTGCGGTAATTTAGAATACATAAGATTCTGTATTTACGATAGAGTAGCTGCCTATGGCCCGATAGAGACATAGCTTCTCCCTTTGTCCGTCAGTCTTCCCGCTCTTTCACTCAAACACAACCCCCGTTCTTTGTGTAACCAGCTGTCATATCTGTTCCGTCCGCCAGGGACGTTTTCCTTTATGACATAATTTGTAATTCTGTGTATATGTAATTCTGTGTGATTAGTTAGGTATTTAGTAAATAAATAATTAAACACAATTTTGTATTGCTGATTCAACTTGTTAGCCAGGGTTCGTGAAGATAACCAAGAATTTACAACTTTCAGATGAGACTGAAATAAGGTGACGATTAATTTTGACTGCTATTGATGTAAAATATTACTAGGTCTTTCAGAGTTTATTCGGAAGATAACAGCTCTATAAACACTCTTTCGTGGTGTCCCAACTTTCTAGTTAATTACATTTACATGATTAGCTCAATCAGGTAATATTAATTACAGAGACAGGATTTTATAGAATAGCATGTCATATCACTTAATCCGGCATAGCCAAAGACACGACACTATCATCCACCCTAGTTTGCATGAGTGAGGAGCAGAAGTCTAGGTCATTTGAGCCCCACCTCCTGTGCTCCTTGGCCGCCAACTCACAGCAGGCCTGTGCCTCCCTGCCACCGGCGCCACATAGTCCCAAAGGTGCACCATTTAAAGCAAAAACACTATTAACTGTTTAACACAATTAGGGCCCAGACATTAAGCCAATTTGTTTTGTTAAAGCCTGGGAATCATAATAGATGTGTTTTTAAAGAGGTAATTAAATCGTTTTTCACATCCATCTGGGAGGGCATTAGAATTTCAAAAGCATCTGGGAGATACGGGGAAGACTGGCTCAGATCATTGCTGTGGTTTTCTAAAAACATGACAAATGGTAATAACTTCTAGTGGAATTTTGGCCTCTGCTTACGCCATTGCCATTCTGGAATTCAAGCTCCATTCTAGAGCTCACTCCTGCTGTGTTCCTAATGAGGAGGTGGGTGTTGGAGATGACTCTCTGAGAACTGTCAACAGCTGATGAAACTATGGATCAATAAATCAGTGTTACTTTATCAGCAACTACATTTCTAATGAGTTCGTAAGCTGATAACTGTTTTGATCTGGGCTACCTGCCCTAATGCATAGTGCCAACTGTAAAGTTTGGTGGAAGAGGAATAATGGTATGGGGCTGTTTTTCATGGTTCGGACTGAGCCCCTTAGTTCCAGTGAAGGGAATTCTTAACGCTACAGTATACAATGACATTCTAGACGATTCTATGCTTCTAACTTTGTGGCTACAGTTTGCGGAAGATCCTTCCTGTTTCAGCATGACAATGCCCCCGTGGACAAAGCGAGGTCCATACAGAAATGGTTTGTTGAGATCGGTGTGGAAGAACTTAACTGGCCTGCACAAAGACCTGACCTCAACCCCATCAAACACCTTTGGGATGAATTGGAACACAGACTGCAAGCTGAGCCTAATCGCCCAACATCAGTCCCCGACCTCACTAATGCTCTTATGGCTGAATCGAAGCAAGTTCCTGCAGCAATGTTCCAACATCTAGGGGAAAGCCTTCCCAGAAGAGTGGAGGCTGTTATAGCAGCAAAGGGGGGACTACTGAGATGTTTGACGAGCAGGTGTCCACATACTTTTGGTCATGCAGTTTAGGTCTTCTAAAGAATATATATATTAATGTGTATACATTCCAGCGAGCTAGATGTAATTGTGTGCACTAGTTACATCATTCACTTAAGCTTATAAATACATTAGTACACACACACACACACACACACACACACACACACACACACACACACACACACACACACACACACACACACACACACACACACACACACACACACACACACACACACACACACACACACACACAGACAGAAGCAAACAAAAGCCAGCAGATGCTCCCGCCACAATGATCAGTGACCTCCCAGGCTTGCGACACTGTGCTAAATGAGCAACTTTCCTCTGCGGAGTAGTCAATAACCACACAGCCACAACGATCGTGTCAGCGTCCAGCCTGGCCAACACCCCCCGTAATTAATGAGTTCATGTCTCCTGGGCTCCTGGGCTCAGAGAGAGAGAGAGAAGGAGACAGCACAAGACATATATAGTCATCTATTACATGTGCTATCCAGAGGTCACTGCCCTCGCCCAGCTAGAGCAGCCAGAAACCGCCCGGAGCCTTTGACTGTGGCCATTATTTTTGGGGGGGGGATGAAAACCATGCCCGTTGGCTGTGGTGTCAATCAAACGCAATTTGATTTATATCAATCAGCATTAGAAGACAGTGGATCTATAAGCGAGAGGATGGAGTGTTCAGTAGCAACATTAGCCAGAGTGCACATGATCTACGGATGAGTCAGTGTCTGTCTGCATTGCTGCTGAGAAGTTTGCATTGCTGCTCTTTCAGTTTGATAGAGGACGGCTCAGTCAGTTTGATAGAGCATGGCTCAGTCAGTTTGATAGGGCATGGCTCAGTCAGTTTGATAGGGCATGGCTCAGTCAGTTTGATAGGGCATGCATGGCTTGGTCAGTTTGATAGAGCATGGCTCAGTCAGTTTGATAGGGCATGGCTCAGTCAGTTTGATAGGGCATGGCTCAGTCAGTTTGATAGGGCATGGCTTGGTCAGTTTGATAGAGGACGGCTCAGTCAGTTTGATAGGGCATGGCTTGGTCAGTTTGATAGAGGACGGCTCAGTCAGTTTGATAGGGCATGGCTCAGTCAGTTTGATACGGCATGGCTCAGTCAGTTTGATAGGGCATGCATGGCTTGGTCAGTTTGATAGAGCATGGCTCAGTCAGTTTGATAGGGCATGGCTCAGTCAGTTTGATAGGGCATGGCTTGGTCAGTTTGATAGAGCATGGCTCAGTCAGTTTGATAGAGCATGGCTCAGTCAGTTTGATAGGGCATGGCTCAGTCAGTTTGATAGGGCATGGCTTGGTCAGTTTGATAGAGGACGGCTCAGTCAGTTTGATAGGGCATGGCTCAGTCAGTTTGATAGAGCATGGCTCATTCAGTTTGATAGGGCATGGCTCAGTCAGTTTGATACGGCATGGCTCAGTCAGTTTGATAGAGCATGGCTCAGTCAGTTTGATAGGGCATGGCTTGGTCAGTTTGATAGAGCATGGCTCAGTCAGTTTGATAGGGCATGGCTCAGTCAGTTTGATAGAGCATGGCTTGGTCAGTTTGATAGGGCATGGCTCGGTCAGTTTGATACGGCATGGCTCAGTCAGTTTGATACGGCATGGCTCGGTCAGTTTGATAGGGCATGGCTCAGTCAGTTTGATAGGGCATGGCTTGGTCAGTTTGATACGGCATGGCTCAGTCAGTTTGATACGGCATGGCTCAGTCAGTTTGATAGGGCATGGCTCGGTGAGTTTGATAGGGCATGGCTCAGTCAGTTTGATAGGGCATGGCTTGGTCAGTTTGATACGGCATGGCTCAGTCAGTTTGATACGGCATGGCTCGGTCAGTTTGATAGGGCATGGCTCGGTGAGTTTGATAGGGCATGGCTTGGTCAGTTTGATAGGGCATGGCTCGGTCAGTTTGATAGGGCATGGCTCGGTCAGTTTGATAGGGCATGGCTCGGGCCGTTCCATTTCTGTCTCCCTTTTTGTCTTCCTTCTCTCTCTGCACCAATCTCTCCCCCTCCTCTACGCCATCAGGGGTATTTCTAGTCATACCACCTCATATCCCCTCCTCTCCTGCCCCCCCTAACCCCCAGACCCTCTACAAAAACCTCATATCACCTCTCTGGAAAACAAGCCACATCTCTAGGTGGGGAGAGAATTAATCTCTGGCTGCTCCCAGGGATCCCTACCTGACTGTCCTGTCAGACAGAGTGGGTGCTGGTTGTGGTGGTGGTGGTAATGGGGTGCCTCAATTCTCCCTTCACTCGCACCCTGCTGTCTTTACAGCTTGGCACTGAGTCAGTATAAAACTAACTCCAGACAAAAAACAACACACCCCGATCCCTGAGCGTACAGCTTTATTGATCCCAAACCAGCCCAACCAGGAAAAAGTACACAGCACATCAGTATCAATCTGTGTATTTCTGTAAGTTGTGCATATTTTGCAGCTACGTTGTCTGTCTGGGGGTAACGTTTTAATCAAGGCCCTGCACATCAGATTAATGGAGAAATTTGATAAACGTCTCATATTCGCATCTAAATCTTGCCAAGTCAGGATTTCGGCTCAGAGCAATGGGAAATGAAGAACTAGAGTGGAGACAGGATGTTCACAAAGCTTTTTTGAAGTAATCTCTTTAAAAAAATATTTTTAATCAGAATATCTGCAATATTTTCTGTGATGATTTAATTAGCGGGGAATCAAGGTGTCATCGGTTTTGAGGCATGGTCATCCAAACCTTCTCCTGCAGGTGGATCATGGGTGGCTTAGCTTTGTGATTCTAGAGCAGCAGCTGGTAGAGGTACTAGTCAGTCACTGATAAGACAGGTCTCATGCAATATTCAGTTGACCTATTTCTCAATTGAATTTGCACACTGTTAATCTTTAATTAAGCATTCCCAACAAAGACTAATTGACACCCCCTGAGATAACATATTTAAGGATATGTAATTGAGTCCACCACCCATACCTCTCTGTGGTGAGTAGAAATGCACAGAAACACACATAATTTGTTCTTAACTGACTTGCCTAGTTAAATAAAGGTTACATTTAAAAAATACAATTTTAAAAACTGCCAGCGTATGCACTCTCACACACAGGGATGAGCAAAAATTACAACATACATTTACAAAATACCATTAAGATCAATGTCAACATTTTTTATAAATACTTGTATTTGGTAATGTACTTAATTAAAATACATACAAAAATAAATGTGCAAGTACCCGCCCTGAACAGCAACAACAGTCTCACACAATGAGAACTTGTTCTCAACTAGCCTACCTGGTTAAATAAAGGGGAAATAAAAAATAAAAAAATAATAAATAAAGGTTACAAAGATGTTTTACTTGCTATGACTGTGATATGTTGTAATTTTTCGACCTATTTTTGCAAGTCACTCTGGATAAGAGTGTCTGCTAAATGACCAAAATGTACATGTGAAAATGAACATACCAAAATCAACTGCAAAGCACACTGGGTATTGTATCGGGGTGGAGTGCATTAGAATATTACTCAGCATGCTTTGCGATTGTTAATTTTTACATATACATTTATATTTAGTTAATTTATCATACTCTTTTATCACGTCATAGTGCTATCAGACTTCTGATACCAATACACGGTGAAAAGGGGGCCACAAAATGTGTACTGCTATAACAAAAAATAACAAAAAATTATATTGAAAATACAAATTACAGTGTTTTGAAAATACAAAATAAATTGGAGTGTAGTTCAGCCCAGTGTAATTCAAATGACAAAATGCTTATTTCAAATATATGTAAGAAAAATAATGCCCATCTCTGCTCACACACATGCACTGCACGCACACACGTGCATGGCCTACACACAGACCCTGCAAAGTTACATTTGAGGAAACACAGGCGAGAGCCTAGGGCAAGGTATAACAAGGGCAAGCAATGGAAAGATAAACTTGGTAATACACTCTTGCATTGTGTACACAAAGCATACCTTCGTTTTTCATTACGCTAAAATGACTGGTGCACAGCAACCACAGACAGCAAAGTTTCATATCAAACCTAGATTGGTTGTTTTCTTGTTCCTTTTGACATTGTCACAGTCCTGGAATAATATTGATGGTGAAATTATTCTATTTATTAAGTAATCTTTGGAGGCAGCTTTTCAATAGCATGCCGGTTCCATAACCCACCAAAGTGGCACTTTGCGGGCACATTGAACCGTGTCAATGCTAAGCGAGGCTGACACATTGGGAGATGAAAGTCTTGTCATTCATTTGCCAGTGACAACCTGTGTATGCTAATGTCCAAGCATCTTTAGCTCAAAGAGGGAGATGGCTCTGCTGTCTGCACACAGCAAGGCCTGGGAGACCAGTGCAGTCATGGGTTAGTCAGGGTCTGGTGACACTAAAGGAACCACGGTAATGGGAAAGTTATATAGACTAACAAACAGTACAACACCTTCTGACCGGGTTCTGGTCCTGTAGTCCTGCTGAGGATGAACAGATGTAGTCCTGGACACCTGGTAACCCTGCCAAACACTATATCCCGTAAACGTTGTCTCTCAATGGAATGCACCTTTGAGGGTTATTGACATACAGTTAGCTTTTCAAGTGTTCACATAGGCTATTTAGAAGGCAATAATTGCATAGTATGGATCTCTGTTTACTCAATGAATACTTGAAGGGAAAAGGGATTGATGCATTAGACTACTCTATGGTATAATTAGTGATAAATGCAAAGCTCCGGTTTTGCAGTGAACATTGAATCAGCCTCAGCCACTAAGAACGGAAAGCCATTTGCTGTTTACTTCACTGTGGCCTTGGATTTTAATATAATAGAAGTCTGTCTATTTGAGTGGATTTTATTGTAATAGAAGTCTATCTATTTGAGTGGATTTTATTATAATAGAAGTCTATCTATTTGAGTGGATTTTAATATAATAGAAGTCTATTTGAGTGGATTTTATTATAATAGAAGTCTATCTATTTGAGTGGATTTTAATATAATAGAAGTCTATTTGAGTGGATTTTATTATAATAGAAGTCTATCTATTTGAGTGGATTTTAATATAATAGAAGTCTATTTGAGTGGATTTTATTATAATAGAAGTCTATCTATTTGAGTGGATTTTATTATAATAGAAGTCAATCTATTTGAGTGGATTTTATTATAATAGAAGTCGATCTATTTGAGTGGATTTTATTATAATAGAAGTATATTTGAGTGGATTTTATTATAATAGAAGTCTATCTATTTGAGGGGATTTAAATATAATGGAAGTATATATATTTGAGTGGATTTTAATATATTAGAAGTCTATCTATTTGAGTGGATTTTAATATAATAGAAGTCTATCTATTTGAGTTTAGGTAGTGCGGCCAAAATGTCAAAAGTGGTATCTAAAACCCACCACATCCTCTCCACATACAGTACATGTATGTGGTATGTAGGCTATATCATTAAGATTCCTCATTCCCTATTCTGTAAACGAGTTGATTTGAACCGGTGCTTGTTAGTTTGGCTCAGGGAGATCTATATTTGATGTGGTGATCAGATGTATTACATTAGACACCTGACATGCTGATATTAGCTCCCCAGCAGCTGTCACAGGTGTGTCTGAATGATTGACTCCTAGCAGATCTGCTTTCAGATGAATATTTCATCTTCCCTTAATAGAAAACAGATGTTCTACACCTGTCTATACTGGGAGATAGGCTACTAGTAATGTATGCAATACTTACAGCTAACTACATTTAGCATGAAATATGCATCTGACACATGCCCCACAATCAAGTTTCACGAGCATATAATGGAATATCGACAGATCTCATTTGAGCAGGGTAGACTGACCTCATTGGGGGGAACTAATACAACTTCTTGCACATTCAACCGGAAAGATGCCCTGGCTGTATTTCAGTGTAAGGCGGACGGCAGTCTGGATGCCCTTTAAAACATTGACCTCTTCAAGGAGTAAGGGCTGCTATGTGATTAATACAGCTAGGCATTTATTGGCTCGCCAAGGCACTTTTACCAATAGGTCACCTGCTTGACCTCGGCGCAAGCGTAGGGATCGAAACCAAGTGGAAAGGAAACTATATGGCTCAGGGTGGTAACAACAGGAAAATGCTAAAAGGGTGGTCAAACTCCTAACCCTCCCACACACCTACACTACCGTTCAAAAGTTTGGGGTCACTGAGAAATGGCCTTGTTTTTGAAAGAAAAGCACATTTTTTGTCCATTAAAATAACATCAAATTTATCAGAAATACAGTGTAGACATTGTTCATGTTGTAAATGACTATTGTAGCTGGAAACGGCAGAAACTGCAGATTTTATGGAATATCTACATAGGCGTACAGTCCTCAAATGGCAGCTTCATTAAATAGTACCAACAAAACACCAGTCTCAACGTCAACAGTGAAGAGACAAGTCTGGGATGCAGGCCTTCTAGGCAGAGTTCCTCTGTCCAGTGGAAATCTTTTATTTTTATTGGCCAGTCTGAGATATGGCTTTTTCTTTGCACTCTGCCTAGAAGGGCAGCATCTCGGAGTCGCCTCTTCACTGTTGACGTTCAGACTGGTGTTTTGCGGGTACTATTTAATGAAGCTGCCAGTTGAGGACTTGTGAGGCATCTGTTCCTCAAACTAGACACTCTAATGTACTTGTCCTATTGCTCAGTTGTGCACCGGGGCCTCCCAATCCTCTTTATATTCTGGTTAGAGACAGTTTGCCCTGTTCTGTGAAGGGAGTAGTACACAGCATTGTACGAGATCTTCAATTTCTTGGCAATTTC
This sequence comes from Salvelinus fontinalis, assembly GCF_029448725.1. Classification (NCBI taxonomy): domain Eukaryota; kingdom Metazoa; phylum Chordata; class Actinopteri; order Salmoniformes; family Salmonidae; genus Salvelinus; species Salvelinus fontinalis. The sequence goes on along the minus strand of NC_074666.1, from coordinate 73,570,688 downwards.
TCGCATGGAATAGCCTTCCTTTCTCAGAACAAGAATAGACTGACGAGTTTCTGAAGAAAGTCTTTGTTTCTGGCTATTTTAAGCCTGTAATCGAACTTACAAATGCTGATGCTCCAGATACTCAACTAGTCTAAAGAAGGCCAGTTTTATTGCTTCTTTAAATCAGGACAACAGTTTTCAGCAGTGCTAACATAATTGCTAAAGGGTTTTCTAATGATCAATTAGCCTTTTAAAATGATAAACTTGGATTAGCTAAGACAACGTGTCACTGGAACACAGGAGTGATGGTTGCTGATAATGGGCCCCTGTACGCCTATGTAGATATTCGCTTAAAAACCTGCTGTTTCCAGTTACAATAGTAATTTACAACATGAACAATGTCTACACTGTATTTCTGATCAATTTGATGTTATTTTAATGGAAAAAACATTTGCTTTTCTTTAAAAAACAAGGACATTTCTCAGTGACCCCAAACTTTTGAACGGTAGTGTATACTATTAATATATAAAGACACTCACTCACTCACTCACTCACTCACTCACTCACTCACTCACTCACTCACTCACTCACTCACTCACTCACTCACTCACTCACTCACTCACTCACTCACTCACTCACCAATACACACACAAAGCTCTTTACTCTCGCTCACATTCACTGAGATCCACCCACATAACACACAAAGCCCAGGGCACAAAAGGTTTCTGCAGCCGGAGCACAAACAAACTAATTTGTTACCTGCCACACGGCACCTTCCAACTAACACACACACATGCATGCACGCACAAACACATGTACGCGGGCACGCATACACACACACGCATATACACACACACACTATGTCAAACAATTTTTGCCCTGTGAGCAACAATGGATCAGACTGGTTATCAGATCCTCTACAGAAGAAACACATCTACATTGACATAACAATTAAATTGTCCATTAGATATCAACATGTATTCTAATATCTGTTTATCTTTTGATACATTTCAACAGGAACACTAGTTCAGGCTCAATCATTATAGATGTCAACATGTATTCTAATATCTGTTAATCTGTTGATACATTTCAACAGGAACACTAGTTCAGGCTCAATCATTATAGATGTCAACATGTATTCTAATATCTGTTAATCTGTTGATACATTTCAACAGGAACACTAGTTCAGGCTCAATCATTATAGATGTCAACATGTATTCTAATATCTGTTAATCTGTTGATACATTTCAACAGGGACACTAGTTCAGGCTCAATCAGTGGTGGAAAAAGTACCCAATTGTCATACTTGAGTAAAAGTAAAGATACCTTAGAAAATGACCTTAGAAGATACCTTAAAGATACTTTAGAAAAATAGAAAATGACTCAAGTTCATGTGAAAGCCACCCAGTAAAATACTATATAGAGTAAAAGTCTAAAAGTATGATTTTAAGTATACTTAAGTATCAAAAGTAAATGTAATTGCTAAAATAACTTTAGAATCAAACGTAAAATTACAAATCTAAATCTAATTCCTTATAATACTTTCCTGCAGTCAAATGACCAAATCGCCCTCTAGTGGCCTCATGGGTGGAACGTTATTAGTATTTTTCATAATTAATAAACATTATTTCAAACATGCCAAAAATCCAGTGTTTCTATGTCAAACGGTTTTGTTATATTTCAGTCTTCTGTGATGTATAGAAAGTGTAATATTGGGATTCAAACTCAAAATGGAATACATTTCTACTCTATATCTGGCATAGTACAGGGTCTTCTTTTCTAAGCTCATAACCATGTGTGTGAGGTATATACTTCTGTTTCAAAGTAGATTTGGGACCCTGATTTTGCCCACTGCAGTAGAAAGGTTGTTAAGCAAACCAGACGACACACACACACACACACACACACACACACACACACACACACACACACACACACACACACACACACACACACACACACACACACACACACACACACACACACATATATATATATATATATATATATATTATTTATTTACTGATAGCAAGGGGCACACTCCAACACTCAGACATAATTTACAAACAAAGCCTTTGTGTTTAGTGTGTCCACCAGATCAGAGGCAGTAGCGATGACCAGGGATGTTCTCTTGATAAGTGCGGGAATTGGACAATGTTCCTGTCCTGCTAAGCATCGAAATGTAAGGAGAACCTTTGGGTGTCAGGGAAAATGTATGGAGTAAAAAGTACATTATTTTCTTTAGGAATGTAGTTCAGTAAAAGTAAAAGTTGGAAAAAATATTAATAGTAAAGTACAGATGCCACAAAAAACGACTTAAGTACTACTTAAAAGTATTTTTACTTAGTTACTTTACACCCCTGCTATAGACTTAAGTTACTTTTTGACTGAGTGGCATTGAATTCAAATGTAAAATGTAAAAGCTAGGGAACGATTTGATTCCGATACCTAGACAATTATGACAGAGAGAGAAATTGAAAAAAAATATTTTTAAACCTTTTTTCTCCTTTGATTGTGAAACACTTACTGTAAGAAATATTTTCCTCATTTACAGGGGCATTTACAGCCAAAGATATATTTCATACTCAATTATCCTTCAAGGATTTTGTGGAAAACATTATGAAGACAAACACGGAAATAAATAATGGTAGCCTACTCACTAGCATATATGACATGTACAACCCTGGTATGATGTACATGTACTGTAAAAAACAGCTGTATGTCTACCTAGCCACTTAATCATACTGTTGCACACACACACACACACACACACACACACACACACACACACACACACACACACGCACACACGCACGCACGCACGCACGCACACACGCACGCACGCACGCACGCACACACATACAAACACTCATTCTCACAGACATTTTCCGAGACCAAAGGAAGAGCTGACTGCAACATTTTTCACCACTTCAAAAAAGTAGCCGGTGTCAAAATGATAAATGAGGGATCATGAGGGAGAGCTGCATACTTACATTAGACTGCACAGGAGCTTCAACACTATGGACAAACCATGCAATAGTTTCACAGCTATACCTCTTCAGTACCGGGCAAAGCCTTCTGCACAATATGAGGATTTTACACATGACAATGAATGATAGAGATTAATCAAATTAAATGAGTAGAAATAAACGAGTAGAATCTGCAACCCGGGGGTATATGAGCTAAGATACAGACATAACCTGATGAGGGAAATGCTGTGTTCCTGGTACAGGTGTTTGCTGGTGAAAGGTTGATTAGTTATTTCCCTAAGGTGACTGCAGCACATACACATGCACACACGTCAACACAAACACTCTTACACACACACACACACACGGACGCACACACCTATGCACATACGCACAAACATACACACACAAACACACACACACACACACACACACACACACACACACACACACACACACACACACACACACACACACACACACACACACACACACACACACACACACACACACACACACACACACACACACACACACACACACAGATGTATATGGATAGCATCAGAGAAGCCGTTAGACTGTCAACAACAAAAAATGTGGGGATTTTTTTAACCATCATTAATAACATCATTTCAGCATCAGTTCAAAAATGGCTGAGGGAAGATTGATGGGTGGCGAGAGCTGGTTAATATGCGTGATTGGAATGATACAACGCCTGGTTGTTTGATGTGAGGGGGCTTGGGCTTATACTGCAACAGCAGGTCTCTGTAGAAAATAAAAAACATGAATTCCAATAAAAGAACTATTGACATGTATGCATTGCTGTCAGTGGTGTTTTTATACATTATGATTACAAATGACTGTTAGTAAACAAATTCATTTTTTTATATTAGCTTTTTTACTATACCACTTGGTATGACCTTCTAAAAAAGGACTCAATCAAACAGACAGGAGTTCATTCATTCTCTATTTCAATATTTCTCTACTACATTTCCAGACACATACAACATGTGCAGATCTGTGTGAGATTTCCACCCGGACAACTGTTTACTTAGAGTAACAGTATCACCGATAACACAGGGAGACTGGACCATGAGAAGTTACTGCACATGTACTGTCCATGTCCTTAGATCAATTACAATGTAATTACACTAGCAGACAGAAATACAACCTGGGCTGATGCTCTGTCTTCCCTGATAAGTGATAGATAAGCACCTGAGGGATGGAGAAGAGGAGACCTGGGCTGGAATACATCTCAGAGACATCCATAAATTACACAGTGGAGACCATTCCTTCAAGTGCCTTCTAACGCTATGCACCTTCCCTGGAACACTACAGGTCAGAGGGGTAACACCCTTATCCAAGCCTCTCTGACAAGACATCCAGCTGGTCATGGCAGAAGAGAAAACAGTGGAAAGTCGTTTTTGCTGTGCTACCACAAAATAAGACCTCATTCTGAGCTCCCCCGTTGTGCCTGAGTAGTTGGCATTCTGGCTGCCTCCAGACCTGTGCTAACCAATTAGTCAGTTCAATTTCGAGACTCTGATCTAGTCTAAGCTTATCAAGAGTCACTGAGTAGAGGAACTTAAATGTGTGACATCAATGTAGATGTGCGACTGTTCCTTGGTCAGGGGGAGAGAGGAGAGCAGCGTGGCGGGTTCTGACTGCTGAGAGAGAGAAGCAGCGTACAAAAGACAAAGAGATCAGCGATAAGACAGAGAAGTGCACCCATATCGACTGCTGTCAGTTAGGAGAATGTTAAGGAGTGTATTAGGGATTATAGGGGATTAGTCATATCAGATCACTGGAGGGTCATCAGAGGTCACAGCGAGCTCCTGCAGGGAGGAGTTCCCTGTTACCTCCCAGCCCCTCCAAAATGAGCCTCTGCTGCACTCCCTACCAAGCCTACTGCATGCTACAGAGAAATGCAAAAGATTAACACATACAGTCGCAGGATTTATGAGTTTGGAAAAGCAATTAAGCTTGTGATTTTTATTAGAGGCTTGATTGAGTGCTCCCACCCCAGTCTCTGGGTGCTACCTAGGTTGAGCCCCTCTCAGGAGAACGGAACGGGGCCCCACTCCAAAAATTACCATGATTTAAGATGCAAAACCAACACACATTAAAACAGCTCAGAGCTTATTGCATGCTCGCTTCCACACAAAACCAATTTAGTTTCCATTGATCGCTTTTCAAGCAATTAGATTTCCATTGATGGGAAAAGTAAAGGGTGCTTGTATGAAACGCGGAGGGTCAGTAGTTGGCCGCTGTGATTTGAACATTTATTCGAGCCATTTGACCACCTCCTCTAACCCCTGACAGATGGCTGGCTGGCTCCGTGCCCTCCGCCCTGCCCCACGTGTACGTCCCCTCCTTCCGGACAACAAATAATTCACCCAACATGAAAAAATGCCTGGCGTCAGATTATACATCCGTCTTTATTTCCAATATTGCCTCTTTGTTTCTGCAAACTTGGCTGATTTTCTAAATTGTGGAGTATTGACTGTTTCAGAGCCTGACCAAGCGAGTCTGATGTAACACATTGGAGGTAATGATATCCCAGCCACGGAAGGAAGAAGCAGTAGCTGCATGGGGCAGAACTGGACCCTGGCCAGATTCTAGAACCATTAGTCTACCCCGAGGCTTGGTTCTGTTCCGGCATGACAGGCTCACTATCACCATAACTGTAACCCAACTCAACCAGGGTTGCCACCAGATCACTCCCCCTGTGCCCAACACAGGGAGATTCCATCTTGAATCACTTTCATTCAGACATTCAAGGTCATTCCCCACTTTTCTGTGTGTTTTTAAACATGTCTAATTTTCAACTGTCAAAGGGAGCAGTAGTAGCAGTGGCTATAAACCTGAACTGTGTGTTAAATAACGGTTCAATATTCAAAATACCCAGCAAAGGCCAATGGGTGAAAGTAGATTCAAGAAATAAAACAGGGAACACTGAATGGCATTAATGTGAAAGTAGGGAGTAATTCCCAGCGTGCTCCCAGAGGAAATCCACCTTTCGCCAAAGCTGGGGATTTTGACAAATGCCTTTCTCAACACGAGCAAAGGAGACAAATGTTACATTTAAACAGAAATACTTAATTTCCACTTTTGGTGACTTGCGGCAGATATCATTAATCAACGGAGGCCTACCACGCTCAGTGAGCCTGCTAAGAACCAGATGATCGCCCTCTTCCACTCAATCCATCAACTATGATTGGAGAAAGAAAAGGTTCAAAAATGTTGAGCCGCGCCCACGCTGGAAGAGTAATTACCCATGTGCCAGTTGCTGAGGTGTTCCAGTGACACCCTCGACCCTCTGTTTAGCATGCACCAGATTACTCATGGGGTGTCAACATACCTCCAGTGACAGAGCTAGCATCTCCACCTTACTAGGCTCCTCTCACTCACTGCTCACTGTCGTCTCAGGAAGAAGAAGATAAATAGAACGTTATGAGCCTCCCAACTTCTAATGAGCAAACTCATCACCGGATCGGCCCAAGATAATGTATGCAGATGGCGCCGGAGGAGATGGCTGCCGTTTTACGGGCTCCTACCAATTGTGCTATTGTGTGTGTTTTTTCACGTTATTTGTAAATTATTTTGAACATAAGGTTTCTGCCACCGTCTCTTATGACCGAAAATAGTTTCTGGATATCAGGACAGCGACATATTTTTTCTTTAACGAGTCGCACACGAAGAATTTACTTCAGACACCCGACAAGGCCCAAATCCCCGTCATTCGCATCAAGAAGAGACGGGTATCGGGGAAGTAGGTCGGGTGCCTTGTAAGGATCCGACGGTGAGTGAGTAATCCCCCGCTAACATTAATACTATTAGCCAACGTGCAATCATTGGATAACAAAATGGATGAGCTCCGATCAAGACTATCCTACCAACGGGACATTAAAAACTGTAATATCTATCTTTCACAAAGTCGTGGCTGAACGACAACATGGATAACATACAGCTGGGTGGGTTTTCGGTGCATCGGCAAGATAGAACAGCTGCCTCCGGTAAGACAAGGGGTGGCGGTCTGTGTCTATTTGTAAATAACAGTTGGCACACTTAATCTAATATTAAGGAAGACTCAAGGTTTTGCTCGCCTGAGGTAGAGTATCTCATGATAAGCTGTAGGTCACTCTATTTACCAAGAGAGTTTTCATCTATATTTTTCGTATCTGTCTATTTACCACCACAAACCGATACAGGCACTAAGACGGCACTCAATGAGCTGTATAAGGCCATAAGCAAACAAGAAAATGCTCATCCTGAGGTGGTGGACTTTAATGCAGAGAAACTTAAATGTGTTTTACCTCATTTCTATCCGCATGTTAAATATGCAACCAGAGGAAAAAAACTCTAGACCACCTTTACTCCACGCTCAGAGACGGGTAAAAAGATCTCCCTCGCCCTCCATTTGGCAAATCTGACCATAACTCTATCCTCCTGATTCCTGCATACAAGCAAAAACTCAAGAGGGAAGTACCAGTGACTTGCTCAATAAGGAAGTGGTCAGATGACACAGATGCTAAGCTAAAGGACTGTTTTGCTAGCACAGACTGGAATATGTTCCGGGATTCTTCCGATGGCATTGAGGAGTACACCACATCAGTCACTGGCTTTATCAATAAGTGCATCGATGATGTCGTCCCCACAGTGAACATACGTACATACAGTGGGGCAAAAAAGTATTTAGTCAGCCACCAATTGTGCAAGTTCTCCCACTTAAAAAGATGAGAGAGGGCTGTAATTTTCATCATAGGTACACTTCAACTATGACAGACAAAATTAGAAAAAAAAATCCAGAAAATCACATTGTAGGATTTTTTATGAATTTATTTGCAAATTATGGTGGAAAATAAGTATTTGGTCAATAACAAAAGTTTATCTCAATACTTTGTTATATACCCTTTGTTGGCAATGACAGACGTCAAACGTTTTCTGTAAGTCTTCACAAGGTTTTCACACACTGTTGCTGGTATTTTGATGTTATCCTGGCAGTGTGATGCCGGGATAACAACTTCTCCCTAAATGTGATCAATACAAAGGAGATGATTGTGGAATACAGAAAATGGAGGACCGAGCACGCCCCCATTCTCATCAAACAGGGCTGTAGTGGAGCAGGTTGAGAGCTTCAAGTTCCTTGGTGTCCACATCACCAACTTACTGTCATGGTCCAAACACACAAGACAGTTATGAAGAGGGCACGACAACGCCTATTCCCCCTCAGGAAACTGAAAAGATTTGGCATGGGTCCTCAGATCTTCAAAACGTTATACAGCTGCACCATCGAGAGCATCCTGACTGATTGCATCACCGCCTGGTATGGCAACTACTCGGCCTCTGACCGCAAGGCACTAAAGAGGGTAGTGCGTACAGCCCAGTACTTCACTGGGGCCAATCTTCCTGCCATTCAGAACCTTCATACAAGGTGGTGTCAGAGGAAGGGTTAGGGTTAAAAATATATAGGGAAATGTGTGTGGTGTTAGAAAAGAGCTGAACCTGAGGGTTGTTTGAAGGGGACCAACACACAGAGACAATAACAGTAAAGCAAACAGGCCTTTGCACCGGTGCTTCTTGCCTCCCTAGTGATACATGCCAGAGATAACAGCTTCATTTCAACCTCAGCACTTTTACTGCACTGTCCAAGACATTCACTGTGTCAATGTATCAACGCACCACCATGCTAGTCACTCTCCACTGCGACAACTCTCAATTTCTCCTATGATAGAAGTCCTGAGAGGTGGCATGCTCTAGCTTCCACACATCCCGCCTTCCTGTGATCCGTCTCTGGTCTTTGGAGACCAGCCTGGCTGTTAGTGTGTGAGGGGACGGGTCAGAGGGCCAGATGTGTGATTGAATCCTTCATAGTGGGACGAACGAGAGGGTTGGACTTCTCTCCACTGTGATTCTGCCGTGGCGGCACGCTCTTCCCTCAGCGAAGAGATCTATCTCCTCATTCACTTTCAAAGGCAGCTAGCTGTATTATGACACGATCCAACACTCAAAACAACAAGAATCCTCTGATACCTCTCCATATTGGCCATGAACCAGAGAGAAAATACATTTACACATTTCAGACCATCCCAGTTGTTGTTATTCAATACACCAGCCAAAACAAACACTAGCCTATTCAGTGGCTAGTCTCTATCATTTCACTATCCTTATCAAGCTCACAATGTGAACAGGAAGCTTTCCATGTTGGCAGAGGCTTCCCCTGGTAAAGCTGTGTGTGGTAGAGCCTGACTCTGTCATGGCTTGGGGACGCTGGATAGGGGGCGCTGGATAGGGGGCACTGGATAGGGGGCGGGGGGAACCAGGCAGGTCAGAGCGCTGGACTATGATTAACACTGACATCAGGGAGACACCACCTGCATCTGTGGGGGTCAGGGGGCGTAAAGGGTAACTGTTCAGAGAACATGGCAGAGAGAGAGAGAGCACAGATCTCTACCCTACATTCTCAGTCCCGTCTGTTATGATGAGGAATGCTAGTTTGGATGAAATTACATGTTTTTATTGTGTGCTTAAAATGATATAGCTTGATATTCAATTTTCCACATCCAGAGGAAGTTGCACCTCTTTTGCATTCACGGCACCACCGTCTGCAGTGTTATGACAGCAGATCTTCTGAGCTTATGCATCTTACACATGAGTAATGATCCTCCAACTTCAAAACAACACCAGTACACTTATGCAGAGGAAGAAGACAGTGGAACGGATATACACAGGCAAGTTTCTTCTTATCCTCAGGGAAGTCAGAATGAAATGTGCTTTTATCATGTGTCATAAGCACTGCTCATGCCCCCCCCCCCCCCCGCCACCCACCACACACCCCCACTTCCACCCCCTCGCTCATATCCATGTTGAACCCCGCGTCAAAAAATATTGGCAAACGTTGTAATTACGTGTGGAGTATCTCACAGCCCTTACATGGCTCGGGGGTTCAATCAGTGGCAGGCCTGATATTCCAGCTTTATCATATTTTAGTTTTATTCGAGGACGGTGGCAGCAGCAGGCCTCCAGTCAGCCATAATTGAAACGAGGGGAGGAAGGAGGAAGATGTAGAGGCTCTATGCCCCGCTCTTTGTAATCAAGCCCTTACTCCTGTGTGCTTTGCCCATTTTTCAAAGTGAAATATACTCGCAATCTGTATCGTAATACGTCGCCAGTCGCTCCTTCCTCCAGCCCAGAGCCTAGGGGTAATTAGGCATGAGAAAGTGTGCTTTTGAGATGAGGAAGAACCGAGCATTAAGGCTGTTCATGTAACACAACTGGGCCATGGATGTTGCCTGGCATATACAAAACATTCAATTAACAGGTTTACACGATGAGGCACATTAAATTGTCACACTCCTATATTCACTCTGCATTATTCAATAATTTGATGCTCGGGCAATGTATTCTGTTTGATTCTCTGCATTATCTGTTCAGCTGAATTCCATACATGTGAATGTGATATGCGGCTGGTTGGATTGGGAGGGGGAGAATGGTGAGAAAGCGGCACCGGGGGACTGATGGAGAAGTTGATGTATGATCCCTGGTGGCTGGGCTTATTTGAGGAGTGGAGCTGGGCAGGTGATTCAGAGGCGCCGGCTCTTTAAACAGTGTAATGAGCCAGAGAGGATGCTGCCTTCTCTCTCTCTCTCTCTCTCTCTCCTCGTTCTCTCTCGTTCTCTCTCGTTCTCTCTCTCTTCTCTCGTCTCTCTCTCTCTCTCCCTCTCTCTCTCTCTCTCTCTCTCTCTCTCTCTCCTCTCTCTCTCTCTCTCTCTCTCTCTCTCTCTCTCTCTCTCTCTCTCTCTCTCTCTCCTCTCTCCTCTCTCTCTCTCTCCTCTCCTCTCTCTCTCTCTCTCTCTCTCTCTCTCTCCTCTCTCTCCTCTCTCTCTCTCTCTCTCTCTCTCCTCTCTCCTCATATCACACTGCTCCACAACAGTAGGCTGAGGCTGGGGTTTTTACGAGGGTCAGTCCTCACCCTGCCTAGCCACGCTACTCTCAGGAAGTCCCTGCTGTTGCCTCTGCTGCTGGGCTCTCTGGGGAATACCTCACCACACGGCGCTGTGCCACGCGGAGCGGTGCAGAGCCCAGTGCATGCACCCACGCTGTCACACAACGGCAGCGGTAAAGGGTCCAACAAGCATTACCACAGAGCAGGACACAAAGGGCAGCACGGCAGGGGATGACCCCTTCCAGCTGGTACACTGACACACACCGGGAAATACTGGTGTGTGTGTGTGTGTGTGTGTGTGTGTGTGTGTGTGTGTGTGTGTGTGTGTGGTGTGTGTGTGTGTGTGTGTGTGTGTGTGTGTGTGTGTGTGTGTGTGTGTGTGTGTGTGTGTGGTGTGTGTGTGTGTGTGTGTGTGTGTGTGTGAAAGGGTAAAAGTGCGTGTATACATGCATGTGTGTGTTTAAGCATAATGTAAGTGTAAGCACATAATTCATGTAAGTATGCATGAAAGTGTGAACGTGTGTGTTTCAGTACATGTGTGCTGTGTTTTATGAGATGGTTAGCATACTAAGGCCCCTCACAGCATCACAGGCAGGCACCCCGATGAGGGTACAGAGACGAGAGGAGAGGGCTAAGACACACAGCTCTTCGTTGCTGCTGATAATATATAAATGCATGCACACATGGATGCTGCTCCAAAATAAACAAACACATACATCAATTTCCAAATCGAACGCATTTGAAATTCAAATGCCCGAGCACATTTTTTACAATATGTCTCATTTCTCTCGCCGTAATCTAAAAAGAGGACTGAACATTGGAGGGAAAGAACAAATGCTGTTTGGAATTTAAGATGATGCATTTGGTTTGTGGCATGTTGTTGTTTCCCCCTTTCCTGTAAATCACAGGTGTGTGGAGGGACTGAGGCTGTAGCCCAGGGCTTGTTGCTGCTGACAGGTTCAGTGTTTCAGGACTTCACTCCTTTTCAATGACACTTCTGAATTGAGAAGCAGAGGGAGAAAAAAGAGGTTTCTGCTGGAGGTTGAATTAAAGAGGCTCTCTCTCCCTCTTTTTTTCGGTGGCGTTTAAAATCAATTCATTCAGTGGACTGCTGACACAGCCAGGCCCGGAGAGCCTAGGATTTATGGCTCCCTCTAATGGGCATGCTCTGAACCAAAGCCCTGCCGTCAGCACAATCCAGCTAGCCGCCCGCCCGCTCCCTCGCTCCTCACTTTTAAAGACGCAGGCCCCCCCCTCCATCCTCCTCCTCTCCCCCAATCCCCTCTCCTCTCCCCCACTGTGGAGGAGCTCCTACGGCCATGCGAGGAGGCTGAGGAAAACACTGCCGGCGGTAGCACAGGAGGAATTTAGAAAATCGGTGAAATCTAAACTATGAATCACAAAGTAAGCTAATTATATGTGAGAGACCAAGAAGACGATGGAGAGAGAAAGAAAGAGAGAGAATGGAACAGAGGAAGAGATACTGAACAATTCCATTTTGAATTTAGAAATGTATTGGGTGTTTACTTTGAAAGGACCATCATTTCACACAGTTTGAATGGCATATTCTGATTCAAATCGATGCATTGCTATTGGTAAGGTGTATTTAGAGTTAAAAATCATTTAAAATGTAAAACCTCTAACGTCAATAAGAAGATTTTAGTACTGTCTATCTACCAATTCCACAAGTGGTATTTCTTATGGAGTGGTCTATAATTTGGTTCTTTATCCATTAACTTGTCTGACCTGTGGGGTGTATGTGGTCGCTACATATTCATATATTCATAACCTAGTATAGTGTCAGAGTGTCAGGAACAATTTATGACTGAAGGAAAAAAGACGATTGAAAACACTAGCCCATGAGCCCAGCCAGTGTGAGATGTATATAACAGATGATTGCCTGAATTGTGATGACTAGCACAAGTCATTCCCTCAACTCTACCCATCATCAACACAGTGTTACATCCAGGTGTGTGTGTCCATCCGTGTATGTGTGTCTGGGACAGAGAGAAGCACCGTATATGAAATAGAAAGAGATGGAGTATCAGAACCCAATGGAGAAAAGGAAGAGAGAGAGTGGGAAATCATTTGAGATGTGAGGAAATGTGTTGCTGTACAGGGGTGGTATAATAGCAGAATAGATGGTGTTCTGCCGCAGGGCCTGAGGAGGAGAGAGTCCCTGTATAAGCTACAACTTCTCAATCTTTTCAATGTTGATCTGCCACTACAGTGATACCAGAGATAGAAATAACAGCCTTCACAGCAGCCCCACAGCTCCTGACCCACGCCTCCCACCAGCTAACATCCCTATGAGGTCAATGTATTACTGCCACTGAATTACCCCTCACGTTACTCCTATTCTCCAGCTACCACTACAGTCAGTCATAAGTGACCATTTGTCCGGCTTCATTATGAAGACATGGAGAATCCAGCTCAGTCTCCAGCCGTCACATTCAATTTCAAAATACAACTCACCCCCCAAATCCCCACCATTTCTCCCTTAGTTATGTTCAACCTTCTCCTTGTTTGATAAAATATGATGTGATTAAAATAGATTACACACCTTGTTAGCGGAGTGTTCCATATTTGATACGGCGGTGCTTTGAGACAGCCAACCTCGTCCATGATTCAAAGCGATTGTGGCCTTGTTCTGTGGCTATTTGTTTAATAAGCCCTGCTACACCAGTGGACCTTTTAAGTGAACAGACTCCCCTGCAGCAAAGGCAAAGATCAATACACACACCTGGAGAAAAAAAAATTACGGCCAAGGATTTTCTATCCCGGACCCTTTTATATAGTGAAATAAGAGCAGGAAGATAATCAGTGTGTCGGTAACAATCATAGCCGCAAAAGCAGACAGAGGGGAAGTGGCCTATTTTTGAAGGAATCCCACAGGTCAACCATGCAGAGTGAGATGTTTAGGACCGGTTAGACCACCACGGACCAGATGCCTCACACTAAGCCTAGCTAACAGTTGAACCAGTTACTATGGGAGGCCTACTATATTATCTCTTGAAGGAATATCAGAAATACAACGAGAAAGTCTTTGTGGCTAAATGAACTCATTGTTATCTCCATCTTCTCCGCCTGCTGATTGAAAGCTTCTAGTGTGATGGCTGATTGGGGAAGCCTTCCATTTGTACCAATATAGCACACTGGGACTTCACATCCAGGAGTAATACAGAGTCATATTTCCTAGAAATGAGTGAAAAGAAGCTCTTCAGAGGTCTGCTGACACACAGAGAAGAACAAAGTGTGCAGGAGGGAGAAATCTAATATTGTAGTCAATGAGCTCTGTTTGACAGGGGACGAGACTCAAGCTGCCTAGAAAACAAATGTTCATTATACTTATATCGTGATTATATAAGAAAGTCTAACTAGAGGCCAAGGTAAATTAGAGCCAATTAGTACCATATTGTCTGTTTTAAACAGCGGCAAATAAACAGGCTCTAGAACTCAAGTGTTTATTTCATAAATCATTGGAATGTTACACCTGTTGAGAATGCAAATAGATTAGGCTATTTGATTAAAATCTTATATCAAAACGTTTGGGGAGCCTTTTTGTTTATACTTGTTTTTTATCAGCGTAAAGCTGCATTTTGGCTCCTGTTTCGTGTATGAGCAGAGTTAGCAGCACTGTGTGAGGGCAGTTTAGGGGGGAAACACAACACCCACCAGCTAGCACAGGAGCACTGGATGTCCATCATTACTACACCACACCGCCGATCACCGCAATAATATAGAACTATAACCAAGCAATTAGACTAATGGAAAAAAGCACTCTTTATCCCAGTGTGATGTAGTAAGGTGCAATGGGCACTTCTCTTGGGCCTCGCCGGTGGAAACTAGAGGCTGGAGGTGGTGGAGTGGAAAGGTAATGGCAGAGAGAGAGAGAGAGAGAAGGATGCACGTGAGGAGAGGGGAGAGGAGGTAATGGCAGAGTGAGAGAGAGAGAGAGAGAAGAGCGAGAGAGGCAGGGGAGGTGAGGTGAGGAGAGAGAAAGTAATGGCAGAGTGAGAGAGAGAGAGAGAGAGAGAAGAGCGAGAGAGGCAGGGGAGGTGAGGAGAGGAGAGAGGAAGTAATGGCAGAGTGAGAGAGAGAGAGAGAAGAGCGAGAGAGGCAGGGGAGGTGAGGAGATGAGAGTGGAAGTAATGGCAGAGTGTGAGAGAGAGAAGAGCGAGAGAGGCAGGGGAGATGAGGAGAGGAGAGAGGAAGTAATGGCAGAGTGAGAGAGCTAGATAGAGAGGTAGGGGAGGTGAGGAGAAAGAGAGCAAGAGACAGTGCGAGAGAAAGAGAGAGGCAGGGGAGGGGAGGGGAGGAGAGAGAATCTCATGGTAGAGAGGGAGAGGCAGGGGGGGGGGGGATTTTTAAAATGTTTTTTTATTTCACCTTTATTTAACCAGGAGTTGAGAACAAGTTCTCATTTACAACTGCAACCTGGCCAAGATAAAGCAAAGCAGATGTAATGGCAGGGAGAGAGAGGCAGGGGAGGGGAGGAGAGAGGATATACTGGCAGAGAGAGAGAGGGGCAGGGGAGGGGAGGAGAGAGGATATACTGGCAGAGAGAGAGAGGGGCAGGGGAGGGGAGGAGAGAGGATATACTGGCAGAGAGAGAGAGGGGCAGGGGAGGGGAGGAGAGAGGA